>NC_082394.1:9573946-9598619 GCF_031168955.1 Gadus macrocephalus
GATGAGATAAGTCATTACCCTTTTGATCCCTAAGGCAATATTCAGGTTGATTAAAGCGCATTTGAAATTGGCTAGTGAAACAATTGGAATACAATTGTGAGCTTGTCATCTGCTTGCCAAGGTGGCCTCAGTCTAAGAATCTGCACTATGGTGCAGCTTTCCTGATTTTTAGTGACTTTGTGTCTCAACCATAAAGCATCGACACATGCACTAATAGAGTTCACTTTTACAATTCTGTTAATCTCCTTTCAGAAAGATCGACATACCTTGCTTTTATCGGTAATTGAGTGCTTTGTGGCAAAGTCATGTGCAATAACAAAATCGTACATATTGTCCATGTATGGTGTGGGTGTATGTACTGTATGTGGGAGTCTCCAAGCACTTAATTTGTCCTGAGTCATTGTTATTCTCTCAGGGAACACCTGCGACGGAGGACGGGACTGATGCTGTCCTTAAAGCAGGAAGCTACCAGGGCAGCCAGCATATGGCAACACTACGCTAGCTAGCTAGCGAGGGGATTTGGACAGGAGGAGTCTGTAGGAGCAGAGACGCAGGGAAACACACTCCCCTGAGCGCAGCATGCTAATGGATTACAAAGTCTGAATCATGACAACCTGCCAGCTGAGCTAGATAGCTAACGCTCCTTGTTAGGCAAAGACGGAGCTAGAGGAGAGGAGGAAGCGATGCATCTAATGTGGACGGGGAACAGCAAGGCATGCACAGAGAGGAGGAAGCTGGAGGAGTTGTAGACAAGAGAGAGGGAGTGAGACAGAGAGAGAGAGAGAGAGAGAGCGACAAGGGAGATGGGAAAGGAGATAGGGTGGATCATCTTGAAATGGAGTGGGCGAATGTCAGCTCTCGCTATAGAGACGGCTTTTTAAGTCTTCAGATGTGACATACCTGCACAGCTGCAGAGACACAGGACACACACACACACACACACACACACACACACACACACACACACACACACACACACACACACACACACACACACACACACACACACACACACACACACACACACCCTGCATATGCATATCAAAACACGCACGCACTGCTTGCACACAGTAACACACGCACACACACTCAACAAACGCTTTGCAATCCCACTCCCCTAGGAACTTAAAATAGGCGTCAAACACACATTCACACAATCTTCACCTTATTTATCCGCTCATCAGCGGTAATCAGAATCATGAAAGCTTTTCTGCATGTTAAAGCATGACAGCCCCGGCCGTCTCTCTGAGCAGCACGTGCGTGCGTGTATGAACACCTGCTTACCCACCCCTCCCACAGCTTTGTGAGGAGCAGTAATTGCTGATGAGCAGAGCATAGACCGGTTCAAGAAGAATGTAGTCGTTTGAAGAACAATAAGAGAAATAGATTATGTGTGTGTTGGGCATGTATGTGTGGTGTCATGTGAGGGATGTTGTGTTTGTGTGATTGTGCGTGCGGTGTGTTGGAGGGGGGGAATAAAGGCCAAATGCATCGGAGAGGAACAGCGCTCCCAATGGTTACGCATCAAGATGGAGGGACGTCTGGCTGACAGTTATTGTCCCCCCGATGGGGCAGCCATGGATTTCTGCCATAAAGGGAATCAAAAATACAGAATTAAACATGTGAAATAAAGTCAATTGTTAAACATAACGACTGAGTAAAGGTTAAATATGCAGGTGTGAATGTTCTTTTATTGTAGACTTTAAATTTATTAAAATGTATGCATTTACAGGGAACCCCACCATTGATATGCAAATTAGACACATTTCACCCGCAAATTAGATTGTGCTACGTTCACACGAACATATGGCAATGGCGTTTGATGTGTTGAAAACGCTGTGCAACGCTATTGCTCAATGTTCACATTGGGAACTCTGTTTCATCGTTTGAAACGTTATAAATCCCATAGCCGTAATATTGAGATTTCCCGATTTGTTTGTGTTTGTTTGGGCTCATCAGCGGAGCCCTATCAAGGTGTTCAGAGTAACCAAGTGGGAGTATTTAGGTAGCCAAGATGAAAATCCTCTTTGAAAATTTCCTTGATGGAGGGCTAAACAATTTAGCCAGAGAATATTTTTCTGGTTGCAGCACCCAACATAATTTACACTCATCAAAAAAGCCTTTTCATATCCTCTGACGGACAACTCTATGCACTCTATTTACTCGCAACATTGCAGAGTGATTTCTTTTAAATTCATGCTATACTTTCGCCTGATGCTGGTGAACTGCGATTGGACCGAATTAGTTTTGCCGCCTGTGTCTACTCAGACTGGGATTACTCTGTCTGCCTCCTTTCTCCTTCCAGTATCCACTCCCAGCCTTTTCCCCACCACTACCACACCTTTAAATGCCATCACACTCTCAGTCTGTCTCGCCGCCAGTCTGCAGTGGGTTAGCAGCCGGGTGATGAAGTGCTAATTCATTTAGCTTCCCCCAGCTATGAGAGGAGAACACACTTTTAATGAGCAAACAGCTACGCTAACCAATGCGTGGCCTCTGGGGGTTTCTGTGTGTGTGTCGGTGTTAGTGTGTGTTTCGATGGGTGTGTGTGCGTGCGAGTCTGTGTGTCTGTGTTTGTGTGTGAATTAACTTATGTGTGGGTTCATGAGTCTGTGTGTGCACTCGGTGTGGGTGTGAGGGAAATGTCATCAGCACAGCATGGGTTTGTGTGAATGATCTGCGATGTACGTTTCTCTTACTGTGGAGAGAGTGAACCTGTTTGACTGTTGCTCCCTCCGAGGCCTTCGCCAGCGCTGACCCGTTTTTGTCAGTGCCGCTCCACAAGCCTTACGCTAACTGTGGTCAGTGTTGATTAGTAGCCCGACTGGCGGGACCCACTGAAGAAAGTCTTGCTAAAGTGTTAAGGGTAACACATCAATCTGGTTCACTTTGAAAAGGCTGTGACAAGGCTGGCTTAAAAGGCTACCATGTATTTGTCGTGTATAACAAGCCTTCCTGTACGCTTGCTGTGAGAGTAAAATATTTAAATATGTTTGTTGTGTTCAGGTTTGCTTGACAGCCCACCGGGCTATCAATCCAACATATTTCAATTTAAAACAACAAAATAGTTGAACCAAGCTCCCAATTAGTTGTGTTCCTCCTGATCTGTGGATGTCCTCAGGCTCCGGAAGATTCTGCCTCTGGTGACATTCAGGGATGCTCTGTTGTATCTTCACCGTAGTATCTATTGAAGAATGGTAACTGTTTACATTTAGACAACCACAAGCCAAAGAGGTTTAAACAACGTCTGGTGAAGCTGGGAGACAGAGTGTGTACAGTGTTTGTATGGTGTGTATTTATAGTACTGTGTGTGAGCATGCAGTGGTTCTCTAGTGTGCGTGTGTGTGTGACTGTGTGTGAGTATGCACTGGTTCTCGGTTGTGTATGTACCGGCGTATGACGGCTGAGAGTACGGTCGGTGCTGCGCCGTGCCCATGGCGCACACTGGAACACATGATGAATGTGCTGAACTTAGCCCGTACCCTTGGAGATCTGATGTGAGGAAGCTGTCGGCACATTAGCTCTCTATTCGTTTCCCCGTCTCTCTCATCTGTCTTCCTATGCTCCGCTATCACTCTCCTGCCCTCGCTGCCGCTCTCGTTACAAAGCCAAATCAGTGGTTTGACTGTGCAAACCACCTGCCAATGACATTCCCAGGCCTAATCCCAAACCTACATATATTTTCTCTTGCTCTCTCGTTCTCGCTCGCTCGCGTTCCTGCACTCGCCCTTCCCAGCCCATGGTTCCAAGTATAGAGCCACGCCAAAAACCTCTGCTCCCCAAACACACTGATTTATTCAAATGTGTCATTTGCATAAACCAGTATTTACATAATTGATTTCCAAGGAAGCGTTTCTTCCCGAGCGAGGAGGTGTTTGAGACCAAAGGTCCTGTCCTCTTAGTGCAACAAAGGCACAAACACACACACAGCAGACACACACACACACACACACACACACACACGCAATGTCACAGTGGCACTATATTTTTCTCTTTCACACACGCGCACACACAATGTGACAGTGCCACTCTCTTTTTCTCTTTTTCTCTTGCACACACACACACACACGCACACGCACACACGATGTCACAGTGGCACTATCTTTTCTCTGACACGCGCACAGACATACAGACGCACACAGACACACAGACACAAACACACACACACACACACACGCATATACACACAGACACACTAACACCTCGCACGCTTCGGGACCACTGGGGTTTCGAGTCTAAATCAAGCGTGAAGCAACGCCAAACTGGTGCATCTGGTGACCCCCGCGCTACAACCACAGCAAATAGGATCCAACCATGCAGACAACATCTAATATTGACTATTTAGATGCCTCGGCTCTGCATGTGTGTGAGTCAAAGAACATCAATAAAGACGGTATGTAGTTAAATATACAGAACATACCTAATTGCGTTGTATAATAAACAACATTTATGAATACAAATATATACTTTTTGGATAATATAATACTTATTTTATGGATAAAGCAGAGTTCAGTGCTTAACATAATTTGGTGCTTTGAAATACAATAAGCAATGATGAGTTAAAAAGATTGATGAGAAATTGTGTGTGTGTGTGCGTGTGCATCTGTGCGTAGGAGGTGGGTGGGCAATGACAGCCCAATAGTTGCCAAGCTGAGATGAATAACTGAATCAAACATTCGGGTGTGGGTGTTTAGACAATAGGAGAGATGGTATGGATTCAGAAGACGTTATACTCATGTGGATATGGCAGGGGCTTCATTTCCCCAAGCAAAAATGGATTTGGCTGTTTCCAACTTTCTCAATGCTTACTAATCATCAACTATTTTAGGATCATCACAAAGAATCTGTCAGTATTTTTGCACTTTAGATATCTGGCCCCTCTTTCATCAGAAAATTGGGTTAATTTAATATCAAATATAAGTTTGATATAGCTGTTTTTGAAGACATATTTTCTGTCAATGTAAAACCAATACAAGTGCACACTCATAAACCAATATCAACAATCCAAGTCTTTGTTGTTGACTGGATGACCTGCTCCTGTAGCGATAGCAGGCAGTCCTTTCCATGAATGTGTTGATCTGACAGCAGGAGGGTTTAGCACTCAGTCCTGGATGAGGCACAGTGAACCAGCAGGTAGACCAGAACACAACATACATCATGATGGCAACCACAACGGTTTACCTGAACCTCCAGTTCACCACTCATGAATATTCATAAAGAGTTTTTGGAGGGAACAGGTGTTCTATGGTTGTCTACTGTCCTTGGTTCTCACCTGGATTCCGAGTAAGTCAATACTGGTTATTAGATACCCGCTGCGTTTGTTTGTATAATGTAAATGTCTCAGTTAATACTGGCCTTAAAGATGATGGATGAGTCTAGAGAAAGATGGTAAGAACAGAACAAGTCCAGGGACCTGTTTGCAATGGCTTTAACTAAGTTCAACGTGGTTTGTTACAAACACACACACAAAGGTTTGTGTGTGTGTGTGTGTGTGTGTTTGCCTGTGTGCGTGCGTGCGTGTGTGCGGTCTAGTCAGAGGAATATGTGTGTGTTTGATCGAGTCCGGCTAGACCTGTGTGCGTGTGTGTGCGCGCCGGTTTCCATTCAATCACACATTCTAGTGCACATCAGCATGTAAATGGTCCTTCACAACTTCTGTGAGCTCGCTGTTGGGGTCCAAGTACACAAATAGTTGCACACACACACATTCACACGCGCTCAGTCAGAAGCATCAACTGAAGTGTGGGGAGGTTAAACAGATGGTGTTGGCTTTGTCTGACACAAACACGCACCACCCCCACACACACACACACACACACGATCAAAGAAACCGTGGCAACTGGATGTTTGAGTCAGATCATTTAACCGAATAGTGTTTTTATGAGGCATGCTAACATTAACTCCATCCACCGTTCCTACCATCCTTTTCTGTTGTGTGTCTACTGCTGGGTTGGGAGCACTTGCCTCTACTGGCCACACACACCCCGATGTGTTGTCATTCTTGAGATAGCCGCACACGGGTGTGTATCATCACCATTGTCACAGCCCGGCTCAAGGGAATGACAAGGAGGAGACCACACATAGCTTTAAGTTTAACCTTCATAGTTTATTCAACCAACTTGACGTAAAGTAAGTTAAGGTGATGCGTGTAAATCAGTAATCAGTAATGAGTGCTGTGTGTGGATGAGTGGAGAATGTGATGTACGTGTGTGCAAAGCAAAGTTAACCAAAAACCCTAAACCAACCATACGTCAAAGGAGAGAGAGCCCAAGTGGCTGACTCCCACAGTTTATATAGCTGAGGAGCTCAGCCCGCATGGGGGTTAGCCATTACACCGATCGCTCAATCAGGAGGTGCCAGAGGGCTGTCACACCATGCACGAGTTGCTTGGATCCCCATATGTGAACGCATACAACAAAAACACATTTGACTCCCTATTCTAGACACACATTAAACAGCAGCAGGATGGATAGTGTAGTGTAACAGGTGTTTGACTCCCAGCTGGACGGTACTGTCACCAATACCAAGAATATGTCATAAGTCGCTCTGAATAAATGTGTCTAATCTGATGGATCAACTAGACCTTTAGAACGTGATCAAAGGAGTACGACAGTGATGAGGCAATTTCCAATTTAGCAAAGGCTCAAATGGAAAATGCCTCATCACTATGAGCATTATTCCAACATTGATTCAACCCATAACATGGCGATACTTGCTTAAGAATGCATGTGAACTGCATGTGATCTCTAGAAAGCATTAGCTCAGGTTGGCTGGCTGACCCTACAACAGGGACGAGAGAACACCTCTATTGCTAGGACGTTACAAAGGCTTTTTGCTGGAGTTATATAAACTATGATTTGTGTTACCGGAGTCTACCAATGTGACAACAACGAGGTACGACTAACAAAAAGGGATTTGCTTTGAGAGCGAATTGCGCCACAATCCGATTTTATTTTGATTATATATTATATATTTTTGGTACCTGTGGTATAAGTGCAACATTACCCAAGACGGTGCTCTTTGCCGCCATTATTGGCACTCCAGCGATGCTTGTTTGCTTTTGTTAAGCAGACCCTCACTTGTCATACTGCTTTAATAACACAGTATGATGTCGTTTCAAATATTTAGCCTCCCTAGGGGCGTTCACGGTGGACACCCGTGCACATGTACACACTGTACACACCCACACACGTATATATACATATATATATATGTGTAGGTATTTTCTTACAGCGCATTACAGGCCATCTACAATATGCTGCCATAGTTAATTGGCCAATTAAGTCTTTCTCAGAAAACGACATGTGCCCTTCTCTGGATCTGTTCGTATTCCCTCAGTGCTTTGGAGCTGCTTTGGTCATCAATACATGTTTCTACTACAAGACATTGTAACACAGCAGTGGCGTGACAGCACAGTCTTCTGAACCTTTCTTTCTTGGTTCCTGAATCTCCATTAAGATGGCGTGAAGAGAGTTAACATGCCTTCAAAAATGTAAGGAAAAAAGTATGCCTGGAGGATTTTTTTCCACTTATACCACAGTGGCCAACAACAATAACATATTATTTATTTTATTATATTATTATGTTTAATCTATAACTTAATTCATTTTTTTATTGACTCAATTAGCTGACGTTTAAATATGCTTCTGCAGTGCTTTTAGCATATAGTTTTTTTGTAGTAAGGAAAACATCTGGTCGATAGTTGTATACAACCGTTGTTGTAATTGTTGGTTTTGAAGCGCATTGATTTAAGATCGGTTAAAAGCAGAGGTGTCCCATTGGGAAACATAATGCACACTTTTGGAAATGTTATTGACGGATCAGTATAAAGTATTTAACAATATGCCAGACATGCGCCATACATTTATAATTATGTGCAGGCTGCGTGCTCATGAGTAGAGGATCTTAGGGCAATTGATTCTGCAGGTTCTTTTAAGGGGCATTTAGGAGATATGAACATTTGACTGAATCTTAAAATATTCACCATCAGAATTGTCAATTGATTTCATGATTTTCTTATTGTTGTTGAGTCTTTCTACCTGTTCTACCCTAACTTGTATATTTTATATGGTAAATTATAAAGGTTTAAAATAAAAGTTAAGCTGCAGCCCACCCGTTCCATGCGCTTGCTCCTTCTCCTGTAACATGAGGTCACTGCCCTCCAGAGACGCACCCCGTATAAAAAAAAGTTCCTAGAAATGAGCTCCTAGGAGTGCGGCCCTGAAACTACAGCCTCCGTTATTGCAGGAACATACTCTTGCATGAGACCCCAATGATCCCTCGTTCGGATCAACAGATATTTGTCAACAATATGTTTTTTCCGTATTTTTCCAATTTCCGTATTTCTTGTCTTAATTTAATTGGATGCAAAGTTGTAGTCACTTATTACTTAAGGTTCAGTGTGTATGATTTTGTTACATATAGCAGAAAAGACTTGGCAGAAATGGAATATAATATTCATAAGTATGTTTTTTAATATTCTATAATACCATGAATATAAGAATTGTTGTGTTTATTTTAACTACCATGGAGACATGCATATTTACAAACGTAGCGGGTCCTTTTCCATGGAGTCCGCCATTTAGTTATGTTGTTTTAGAGAGTATATAAATAAAATTAAATATATACATTTATCAAGGAACCTCTTCTCTTTACACTTGGCTTCTCATTGCTGCTGTATGCGATTACATCGTTTTAGAGGCACCTACTGGCAAATTTCAGACCAACACAGGCTAACGCAGCTTCTCCAACGAGGTTGGAAAGGCAGAGGTGAGGGTGAGGTGATCAATATTTAGCTTCATTGCTATGCCAGAAAAATCCTACACACTGCACCTTTAAGAGAACAAAATATAGATAATTCTATGCACTTTTCACCCACACACACATTAAATAGACAACGTGTAAGATTTGCTCCTCTATCAAGTTAGCATGTTCCTGGCAAAAATAGGAAAAACAACACCACCCCTTTTGGCCTTAACGTGGCCCCACACAGTTGCTGCCACACCAGCAGATAAAGCTAACGTGTTTCATACGTAAGTGTAAAAACTTGCTCTGGCGAAGCAAAAGTGCTACTAAAGTGTTATGGTACGCCGGTTTCTGAGTTAAGAGGAGTATGAGTGACTCCCCTGGAATAACTAAAAGTAGGGTCAACACAAGATTTGACTCTGGTCTGGTGTAAAACTTTGCAAATAGCATTCAATATATCAGGGTTAGGGTTCAATTTAATATATGAGAATGTTGCTATTTGTATTTACCAGTATATACTACAGATATACCTCAATACTTTATTTTTTATAAAAAAAAATAGTAAAACTTAGACACTGTCACTTTAATTAGATCCCTACTAGTTAGTTGCATGTGTTCAGTGCCTTCATGTTATGAATTTGCTACTCAAAGCCTATTACCTAAGCCTATTGATATCAGCAATGTAGCTTTTTCTTGTGAGAAAGGTCAATTAGTTTGTGTGTCCCTCAATGTGCCTGTTATTTTATAATGAATTCATACCTCATTAACATATTCAATGCTGCAAGTTATTTCAGTATTCAGACACATACAACCTTGCTTAATTAAATCATTCATTATTAATTAAATACATCGTAGCTGTGGTTCAGCACCATGAACGCACATCGAGGAGAAAGGAATTCAGAACACATCATAAAAACATGACTATCTACTGAAATATATGCTGCCATCTCAAGCAAGATCACGCAGCCAAACTTTAGCAACGCATTTAGTGTGGCATAAAATAAATCCATTCATCTTGTCTCAGGACCACTTTCTTGTGTGTGTTGTTTGAGCAGCAAGCTTTTTAAGGGCTGTTCGTAAAAGGATCTGCCAACCAATTTAGTTTTTCTCTTCCCTTCAAGATTTTCTTAAACATGTTGACTCGGGTTTTCCTTCTTGGTCTAATAAGAAATGGTAATTTCTTATTGGAACATATAATCAGAGGGTCCGTGGGTGTCTGAGGACATAAACACGTTTCATTGAGTGTATCTGATATCAGTGGGTCTAACCCTGCCTTGCATTTTCTGAAAGAGTCAATGTGTTTGTGGGTTGAGTCATCCTTCTACATAAAGACATTAATTATAATAATTAATCATTGAATTTATCTAGCACTTTTCAATGCACTATAATCCCTGTGTGTGTGTGTGTGTGTGTGTGTGTGTGTGTGTGTGTGTGTGTGTGTGTGTGTGTGTGTGTGTGTGTGTGTGTGTGTGTGTGTGTGTGTGTGTGTGTGTGTGTGGATATGACACCTCATCCACTACTTCCAGTTCTGTAATCGTTATCTGGGTTCAGGAAGATAACATTATTACATTAAGAGAGTGAAATATTTCCGACGTCATTTTTCTCTACACCTGTGGAACTTTCAGGCTACCTTATCGTCATTAAAAGGCAAGTCTTGGCTTCTTCAGGGGACTGTGATAATACGGGACTTACAACATTGACTTAGGGCCCTATCTTGCATCCGGCGCAAGTGACTTAAGGCCGATATATGCTCTGTTTTAGACGTAACGCGTAAGCACGTAAGATACATAACCCCCCCCTTGCGCGGTAAAATATCCCCCCTTACGTGCTTAAGTGCGTCGCCCAAAATTCCTGACTATGCGACTAAACACTACGGCCCTACGCAGCTCGCAAAGACTGTGATTGGCAAGCTAACCACATCCTTTCAGGAGTCTCACATTTCCGGTTTTACAGCAACCTTAACATCGTTCAGAGTGTGGAAAAAGACCGCTAACCTAAACTTAGCTACTGCTACTCTCGTCGAAAATACTGGAAGTGCATAAATATAAACAAGCCAGCGATTTCCACTTCCACGCCCACAGATTCGTTCGTTGCTCCCCCTACTGTTCTGGCGGAGAATCCCCTTGCAACACGCGCAATCCTTAAGGAACCTTAAAGGAACCGTAAATCAAAACTTGTCTAAAACAAGTCCCTTGTGTAAATTACGTGCTTACGTCTCTGTGTCTAAAACGACCCTAAATCGGCCTTTAGTCACTGGCGCATGTGTCGTTGCTAGTTTACAACTGGCGCAGAGCGTTCTTTTCCCACCACCGCCACTCGCCGGTAAATTAGGGATTGATCATGCGCCCCAAGGGGCGGTTCGGCGGAAGGAGGAGGTGTGTTCTGGCGCAAACGGTATTTTGCCGTTTCTGAATACCATTGCGCTACTGACCAGGAAATACCTGGTTTAAAGTGAGTGGCGCGTTGTTCAGATGCTATTTTAAGGCATGCGATGCATACGGATTGCTTGTGCACCTCGCGCATACACTTTGCTTCTCCCTTCTACCTAGCCGCACATTCTTGGGAAATTATTTGGGAAGGAACAGCTGATGCAGCGGTAATAAGTTGTACTTTTAAATCAATGCATCTGCAAACACCGTACAGCAAACGCATATTTTCTTGACAGAGACATCGTGTAGGCCTACATGCCCATAACTTTTAGGATTGATGAGTATTTGATCGTGAAAAACATTGTTTTACCGCGAGTGAGTGTTAAAAAGAATGAATGAATGCGGGCGCGCGTGTGTGCTCTGTTTAAACACACGCAAACTAAACACGTAACGCATAATACAATCAATGGCAATGTCTATTACCGCGGGGACACATGCATATTAGGATAGCATACAATACTGATAAGAAACAATGTTTATAATGTATTGCGTATATCATTAAATAGAACCACAGTTACCGCATATCATATGTTATATCATAGACGTTTTCTTTGCCGAAATTTATTTGAGGACTCAGTATTTCTGAAGTTGTGGAAGAAAACCCCTTATTCCATGTGTGAATTAGGCCATAGTATTTGGCAATAAACTGAGCCATTTGCAGTTTGAAATTCATGTGCATCTGTCTCATCGGAGACTGCAGACGCGCTGTCAAAATATCAACTCGTCCGATTCAAATGCGCTCATGGCTCTTAAAGGGGATGGGAGCTGACACTCTCATTGGTTTGTTGGACGTTACGCCCAAACCACACCTACGGGTAACTAGGCTGCTTCAGACCAACCCTTTTGACACTTGCGTCGCGACGCAAGTGTCATTTATCCGCCTGTAAAATAGCGATAGCTCCGTAGAACCGCCCACAAAGCTACTTGCGCTTTGCGCTTCCCACTTGCGTTTCAGACCGTTAAAATAGGGCCCTTAGTGTTCAAATATTCCCGATCAGTCACAATCCATTGAGCGCTTTCCAAAGTCAATGACAGAATATGGCCGCAGTTCAACTCATTCTGCGGAAGCCTTGATCCCCACCCTAGACCCCCCGCCCTTGGTTTCTCTAAACAGACTAACACGTTGTCAACGTAACACGCACTGTGATTGGCTGCACTAACTATGTGTTTTCTGCTGTCTCTTCCTCTTTCCTTCACCATAATCATTTTCCTTTGTTTTCGCCCCCCTCCTCCTCCTCCTCCTCCTCCTCTTCTGCTGCTCCCTTCATCCTCCCTGCCACACGTGTCATATCTATCTTTATCCTTCTTCTCCACCTTTATGTTATACGTGCTCTATGCCTCTCCTGTTTTTGCACCTTTCTTTTCTCTCATTATCCTGCACCTTTCCTATATGTTACCATCCCCTCCTCCTCTCCTGCACCTCCCTCCACTTCCCCTCCTTCCCCTCCATTTTCTTCTCCTCCCCAGCCAGCAGAACTGGATGCTTGGGTAAGCAGCACAACCAGTGGAGGTGTCAATGATGTTTGTATTTTTTTGTTGTTGTTGAAAACTCTCCCTCTCTCTATCTTTTTCCTATTGCTCTCTGTCTCTATCCTCTCTCTCCCTCTCTGCCTCTCTCTCTCCCTCTCTCTCCCTCTCCCTCCCTCTCTATTTAAATGTCATGTTTTTGTTGTGCATTAAAGCGGGGCTGTGAGAGCATGGCTGCCACCATTCCACACAACAACACTTTGGGAGCTATTCAGCTAGAAAATTACACATCATCTGTGCTGCTGGCAGAGGTGATTGTTACGTGTGCCGCGCACGTACGCACACACACAAACACACAAACAAACACACACATAGGCACACATGCTCTCTTTCTTACCCCCTCTCGGCTCTCTCCTCTCGGCATTATTTTTTTTTTTTCAAACACACACCACGGGCGCACGCAGAAACGCACACGCCCATAAGTGTGGAACAGCTGCTGCAGAGAAGAAGGGTGGATGTGTGGGGAATGCGGTATGCAGATGTGCCTCCAACTAGAGCCGCTGGGAACGTCTGTTAAGTTGGATACAGTTAGATTATTTAATGTGTGTGTGTGTGTGTGTGTGTGTGTGTGTGTGTGTGTGTGTGTGTGTGTGTGTGTGTGTGTGTGTGTGTGTGTGTGTGTGTGTGTGTGTGTGTGTGTGTGTGTGTGTGTGTGTGTTATGTGCGTTGGATAGAGACGGCGAGACCTGCATGAGTGTATGCATTGATTTATGTGTTTTCTGCCCTGTTTGTGTGTGCGTATGCACGCTGTGTGTGTGCGCATCTGTGGACACACTTCCCTTCAGAAACAGTGTCCTCAAAGTCCATGCTCTGCAGTCCATGTGTGATTCTTATCTCACGGTAATACCCAACCAGACGCCAGCAATCACTCCTCATTATTCCTTAAAACACTGCTGCCATGCTTTTATCTTGTCCATGTATGGTCGGGCATTTATTTTCGCCTTTGTGTCTACGCGCCGGAGCATGGATTGTATATCGACACTTACACACAATAGCACACAATACACGCATTCTGCGGCTTGGATGTGGAATAATACCCCATTTACCATTGTGTTCCCCCACCCAAAGTGTCTCTGCCGAGCCGAGTTGTTCTGTAATCACGCAGCACATTCTTAGCCCAGGGACGGTTCACTTTGTATTTCCATTAGCGAAAGACAATTCATGTCACAGTGTCTATGCTATAGCCATCTGTTAGGCCCACCACGTCGGCTTTCACTGTGCTAAAATGTCGCCAGCTCCCCGGTTGGGCATTGACTGAAACTCATATCAATGCACATGGGTAACACGGGTAAACGCATAGTGCGCCTAATGTATGCGCTCCAGGGGTTGCCCCCACCCCGCTCACTGACCCCCCCTCCCCTAGCTATCCCCCCACCGATGCTAAAACACCAATTTCATCAACAGCTGCATCTGTCCCATCTCTGGTTCAGCATTAAGGCTGGAAACGTAGCTTTTTACCATCCTAAATACATGCCTGTGTTTAGGATTGAGTGTTGTTAAGGAAATGGTCTTACTTTGCCTGACGTAGAATCCTGAATGCCATCATAAAAGGTTTAGGGGATACAGTGTGTCTGGAGCTTTTCCTATTTTCTCTCCTGTGACAATCCATACTGCACCTTTTCCTATGGAAGTGCACAGCTTTGCGGGACTTTCATGCATTTCCTGCAAGAAAGAAACGTGTCCCAGCTTAAGCTTTTGCTGATATCTGTCTGCGGACACAGACACTTAACCAATTCAATTATTTGACTAGCTAGGTAAAACCTTTCCCCACCATGTATTTATTGGGGGGGGGGGGGGGGGGGCACCGTGGTACAGGCGGAGCTCCTGTATAATCCTGTGGATTATATGATTAGCTGCAAGTAAGCAGCAGGAGATGAACAATTCTGGACACAGCGATGTGTATGGTTGAAATAGTTTTAAATAGTTGTTTGGGGAAAAATCAGTTTCAATTTCGTGCCAAACTGGTGTGAATTGACTTTCAGTATGCTCATTATTTAGTTCTGACAGAGTACAACTTATTTTCCCTCACAGTAGGCCATCAGTCCGCGTCGAGGGGTCTTATGCACCGACACTCAGTTCTGACAGAGTATGACTTCTCCTCCCTGACAATCGTCACCGGGTCCCCATGTAATGGTCTCATATACCGTGTAGCCTATGCTAAATTCATGAACTGATTTAGAGAGGGCTGAAGGGAATGAGGAAGGGGTATATGCGGGAGGATGGACTGGGTGTGTGCTTGTTACTCAGGAACCACTGATTGCACTCCTGTAGGCTGCTGCTTTACATGTGCATCGTGCTTCTCATCTTTTCTACCTTTTCTCACTTTACAGATCTCCATCATCTCTTCATTTCATGCAGCCAGATTATATCAGTTCTGCTTAATTTTCATGTTTGTCATACGTTTCTATACATATTATGTTTCTATTTTTTTGTTTTTTGTAATGGAAAACCTCTTGACCAACAATTTTTTGCAGACTTTTTGTTCTGTAGTGCTATATAAAGAACGGCAATGATCCAGCTGGGATCATTGCCATTACCAACTCGACTACAAGAGTGAAATCTCGTTCTTTTTAATGCCTGCCATTGCTTCTTCTTTTTCTTCTTCTTTTTCTGCTTGCCTGCCGCTGTGTCCGCCCTGGGCCATTCCTTAGCCTATCTGCTCTTTCGGTATAGTGCTTCATCACATCATAACATCCTGAACCTTACCATACAAGATTCTGCAGCCCCGTGCCTATGTAAGTTCTGACACATGCATAGGAACTATCCTTTTTATAGACATCAAATAAATATATGAAATTGTGTTATAATGTAGTTATGCAGTATAATATATGTTCCTTAAGAAAACATAAAGATAAGGCCTTTATGACGGGGGCAAATACATACACATTCTAAAACACGTGATAACTATTTTTACAGGGACCATTTTGCTCCAATAAGTAAGGAGATATACAGTCATTTATGTTTGCCTCAGTTAATCGTTTGAGCTCAATGGCGCTCTGCTTAGCTTGCAACTCCCCGAGCCGCTGCTTAGCAACCATCTTTCATTTAACCGATGCCTCCATTAATACAACAATGAAAGAAGGATTTCAGTTTAATGTCTGTGCATGTTACCTCCCGCCCGCCCCATTTAAGGCCAGGTGTGGATGTAATAAAACGCACGTATCCTGATAGTATTTCTCGAAAATGGTGTTTAGATTTCCTAATGAAAAGCACACAGCTGTCCGGAAGCCTCCTAAATTCCCTATAAACCCGCCTCAATGCAGCACTTAGCTCGGTTGTTGCTTAAATACACACAGTTCACATGCCATCAACTGAGTCAGAGGCGCATCCTTCACCCGTCTTCATTTCTTTTGTCTCCTCAGTACTTCTCTTGTTTGTTGTTCTCTTCCTTCTACTCTCTCTTTCCTGTGATCCTCCTCCTCCTCCCCTTCTGGTCTCTCCTGCCTCGTGTCTCACGGCCCCCTCTCGTCTCTTTGTTGCAGGCCACACAGCTGGAGAGGAAGGAGCGCGAGTTGGCTACCATTTCAGCCTTCTACAAGGAGCAGCTCGAAACCCTGGAGAAGAAGGTGAGGATGATCCGTTAGCCGGTGTCCGTTAGTCCGTGCGTTTAGTCAGACGGTTATTGACTTAAGGTTGAGTTTGGCAAAAGGGAAACTCCTCTTGCATTCCTTATCTGACCTAATACACCGCAAGCGTATGTAACACGCAAGGGAATCTCACACAAACATACTTGGACTTACAATTTAAAATGTCCTGAAGTAGTTTGCACCAGATGACACTAACTCATGTTCAAAACAAGCCTTTAAAAAAAACTGCTACAGCATTACAGTACCCAGTCCGTTTTTATTACTCCCTATTTGGTTCTCACCTAACCCCAATCAATCGATTTCAGTGACACATTGCTACTGACCGTCTGACCAGAACGAAGGGGGAAGAAGCATCCCACTCTTCCAGCTGCCCTGAATTTCTTTTTTTATAATAAATGTGAAAACGGTGGACAGAAGGTGATTCTAAGGCTGCTGATGGTACAGCACTCAGCAGCTAATCAAATATAGCAGACCTTTTCTTATTGCCGCTGCCTGTCGCCAGCAGCCTAACCCGCTACCTTTTGAAAAATAGTAATAAAGCGGGGAGTAGGAAGTGGTTTGTTGTGTGCTTTTAAGAAATTATGACCTCCGCTCCTTCCTGCTGAGCCTCGCTGATATGTTTCACCCTCGTAAAAGCCTCCTGAGCAGTCACTTAATAAATGTTGCTCCTTCTTTACACAGTGGCCCCCATTCCGTGGGTTTCGCCCGGCGAAAAGAAAAACACACACACAATGTCCACGAGGAACGCATAGCTAAGTGTGAGCGAATCATGGGCAGAACAAAGCGCTGAGTGCTTTTGAGGAGGCACGGAGCCAGCGTCGGCCGGTGAAGGTGTGCACGGAGCTGGGGAGCGGGGGGGAAGGGACTAGAGAGGGGACGAAGGACAAGGGACAAGGGACAGGGGAGTGGTTAGTAAGGGCCATTGTTACATCAGTTCCTCCTCCTATAGCAAAGGAACATAAAAGGAACAGAAACATTTGTTTTCAGCTTCATCCATCGGACGGCGCTGGATTGTCTTCCGACATTTGGAGGAGATTGAAAGCAGCAATGATCATGTTGCATTTAAAACGGGCTCTGTGCCAACCTTAAATATACAGACCCTGATGTGTTTAAGCTGAGGTAAATATGTGCCAGAAATATAGTCATCCCACAAGCGTACTTATTTTTTTACCTCTGACACAAGGCGCTGCTCTGGGTCAGTCGGCTCTATAAAATCGTCCTATTGGCTGTAAAGACAGATTTGGTGGTTTATTCTCTGGTCATTCTGGTGTGTGAAGGTTTAACAGCTGAATAACTTTCCACTGGACGTAACGTGGCGATATTCACCCATTTATTTGCTGTTGCCCACCCTCCACCTCCAGCTCCTCCTCCCCAGTCCCCTGTATACTGGCCAGCCGGGCCCATCAAACAGGCCAGGGGCCCTTATCTTGGTCCTTGCACATCCCCCAGCTCTCTGTGCAAACCCTTTACATCGCCCAGTCTAACGGACCAACAGCCCCGTAACGGCCGGCCGGTCGCCCCTACAGCCCCACGTCTGACGGAGGGGACGACTGATTGTGGAAGGACCGGACTACGCTCTATCTTTTCTCAACTTGCTGTCGCCGTGTCCCCTCCTCTTTGTTGTGCTCCTCTTTCTACGTCTTCGCTCTCGGCCGGACTGGCGTGTGGTGGAGGGTAGCGATTGTGAGGGAGAGGGAGGCAGGGAGGGAGAGGGTGAGTGAGTGACTAAGTGAGAGAGTCAGGGAGTCAGAGAGGGAGAGGGAGGGGCGCTGAGTGAGTGGTAGAGATAAAGATGCGATGTAGACTCTGCATTAAAGAATATCTAGCCCTGTATGGCGTTCATCTCCTTCGGTTCGCCCCTCCATTCCTCCTTTACTTTCATCCCCCCCCCCCACCCCTTAAAGTGGAGCCCTTCCCCTGCTGCTCACTACGAACTGTGGCAGACTCCAGCAACACTTTTCAAAATGGATCCCTATTATAATATTCATGAATGGAAAGTCCAAACTGACTTTGCTTCATCTTTCATTGTTGGCATATTTTGTCATAAAAGAGCCCCCTCTTTTAAAAGTTTGTCAGACACCTTGTCCTACAGATGTCACCATTAAAACTGCATCAAACATTGGATATATTTGGATAAGATGATACCAACCTTTCGTATATCGTATATTATCTATAAGGATAATTGGCCCTTTCTGACAACAAATTGTCCCCAGCCGTCTTTTTTGACTCTCTGGGCTGGATGATTGAAGCCGTCCTGTTGAACTTGTATTGATTTCTCCACCCAAGCAAATGCCTTGCACATTAACGGATAGCCCAGAGTCAAAGGTGTGTATGTTCACGCACGCAATATAGTTTCATGTCTTGATGGTCAGAGCGAGCGGATCAAGCCAAAGGTAGCATCAGACAGATTAGAGACAGAATCCACCGGTAATTGGTGTTTGATTTTCTTAATCAACATTTCACCCAGCTGCCCCATCTAATAGGTGAATAAATTGGCTCATTTTGTGTGTGTGTGTGTGGAAGGTGATGAAGTCATCAGCAAACACATACACACACACACACCCAAAGTGTCCAGTTTGCTAAAGGGATGACAGGCAACAAACAACTCTCACTGTGTTTGTCTAAAAGCTCTGGGTGCATGGAGTTGTGTGTGCGTTTGTGTACGTGTGCGTCCGCAGGGGGTGACCGTGAGAGTGCGTGTGTGGCCCGTGACAGCTATATTTGCCTGCTGCCACTTTAATGCTAATTGCAATCGTGAGTGGCCAACTCATAGTCCAGCTTTAGCGATCTCCGTGTTGACACAAAGAAGAATTAGGACTGAAGGAATTCACAAATGTAGCATCCCTAAGCACACACACGCACACATAGTGTCCGTAGTGTACTATTGATCTTGCAATGTCTCCCCCAGGTCCCCCACCCCTCTCAGCGTTCACCCCGGTAATGCACACCCTCCTTAATCTCTTCGTCGTGTACAGGTGGAGCACCGCTGTCTTCCATCCCCTGAGACTTTGTAAACAAGTTTCATTTTAAAATTCACCGCCTTTAATCCGCCCCCCCCCCCCCCCCCCCCCCCAAAACCCTTATACCCCCCCCCCCCCCCCCCCTCTTAATCCTGCTGGCGTCGGGAGAATGAAGCGTGAAACACGTCCCCGCGTCGTCGTTAAATCCGGACATCACTGCATCTGAATCCGCTGTCGCCGCTCGGGGGCCATTGAGACGATGCTGCGATGCAAGAATCAAAACACACACACACACACACACACACACACACACACACACACACACACACACACACACACACACACACACACACACACACACACACACACACACACACACACACACAAGAGACTTAGTACATACCTGCATGTCTGCGAGCTAAGACACACATGCACATACACACACAAACACACACTCAGGTTAATCCCTCCAATGGGCCCCTGTGAGCTCCCCCTTCAACACCCACTCTCCCCCGTCGAGGGTTATCGTTGCCCTTCTCGCTCCTGGTGCAAATCTACGCTTGTGCGTCTGTCTTCTTGTGTGCGTCAGTGTCTTTGTGTGCGTGTGCGTGTGCGTGTGTGTGTGTGTGTGTGTGCGCGTGCGTGTGTGTGTGTGTGCGTGTGCGTACCAGGGTGAAGGAGCTGCTACCTCTCTGTTGTCACAGGGAGCAGACTAGAAGCGGTTATTAGGGTTACAAACTCAGACATGCACATGCATTAGCTCTCTCTAGTCGCTACCGACCCCCCCTCCCCCCCCGTTGGTAGGTGCTGCGCTGGTTTCTATTCAAAGCCTACGCTGACACCTGCCATTCATTGTAGCGTAGAATAGATTGTTAGATCGGTGGCGTGCTAATGAGGCCTCGTCCTATGCAATCTGCCTTGAACTTCATGAATGGGTATTGGATAATATACCTGAACCATCTTTTTCACTCCTCATGTGTGTGTGTTGTAGAAGGAAGAAAAAGGAGAAAACATTTCGAAACCATTTGGCTAGCATATAGACAAACACACCTTGTCCAATCCGGTAGCAGTTCAGTTCAGTTAAGCCTGTTTCACAACCTTTGCTGATGATATGTAAGCTACTTTGCACTTTCAGACACTCCAGCCCAACTTCAAACAAGGGGGGAATCTCAGTTCACATTTCAGAGCAGCCACTAGGCCCTGTGATGCCACTAGGCCCTGTGATGCCCCCAGTGCGCCATTCCTCCTGTGCTCCGTAATCCATGGGACCTGCAGATTCTGAAGTCTCAGTGGGTCCTCGTGTCCTTTAGGCCGCTGTAGCCACGGTCCCACAAGGCTGAGCACACACACTTTGAACTCCTCTTCCTCCACTACGTGTGCACCCACTTACACCCTGGCCGCAGACAGAGAAAGGCTGTCACTCTCGCTATCAGTGGGCGAACTCTTCCTCTGGAGTTCCCACAGAGAGCCATATGTTGCGTCTTCTTACTCATCCACTTACGTATGTCAGTCAGGCACGGCCCAGAAGCAGGCGGTGTGGCCTCTCCAGCGCAGGTTGAACCACTGTGAAATGTTGTATATTTGATCAAAGGAGAACGTCGTCGGCGAGAGCAAGGCACTGTTCAAATTGGGCTGTCGAATCCAATTCCGTTAGCGATGAAAATCTAAATAGTTTAACGATGACAATCAAATTTTTGTTAAAATGCGTGTTTGAGTTGTTAATAAAAGCAGCCACTCAAAGCAGCAAGAAGCACAAGGGCCAAAGTTGACATATTACAAGGTCACAAAGCAGGTGTATCGATCAACTCACTATTGATTCAAACATTGGGGGGGCACTGATCCGCAGTGTGATCGATTGGCTCATTTTGGGTCACATCCCGATCCACCACATGCGTCTTGGCTCATCAGCTTGGTCTATTTTGTCGGTGTATGTACCATGCAAGTACCATGGCGCCTTTAGTATTCCGCAATGTCAGAGCTTATGTGAATCAAGTGGTGCCGTTTCATGTTAACCGCGATGACATGAGATTGACGCTTAAGAGAGGGTCTGGCTGACCTTGTTAAGTCAACACTTGAAGGTTTCCTTTCAACGATGCATTCGGAGGTAAAAAAAACCCAGATATTTTAGAATTTTGTATGCAAGTCAATTCATTTTCCGCCGCAGAAGCTGCCGCTTTCCCTCATCCCCATTAAAGAGTATGATGCCAGACATGTAAGTCCAGTCCTGATCCACTAGCTATGGAAAGAATTAGCGACAGTTGCTTCATCCTGGTATGGATAATCCAATATAGCACAAGCACCAAACTTCACCTCGGGGAATACAAACTTACTCTTAGAAGTGTTTGGCATTTTCAAATTGAATTTTCCGCTGCAGGATGCATCTCAACAAATGAATTCACTGCTCCGAGAGAAAAGGATCACCAAGTCAAAGCAGCGGAGAGTATTATTCATTCTCTTATTATGGTTGCATTGTCTCTTTTGAAACGCTCTCTCTATGCAAGACATTTTAATCTGTTTTTCTTTTACACTCATCCACACGCTGTTAGACATTGCGGTGGTCCAAATTATTTTGGTGACTCCTGTGACTCATCGCACTGTCTAGGAGCGTAGCTCTGCGTAATTACACTGAAGAGGGACCGGCGCCAGGTGGGGTTACCGAATAGATGTGGTGTGTGTGTGTGTGTGTGACTTAACTTCAAATCTCCTCCAAAAAAGAAGGTGTTGGGATCACAGATAGAATGTCACGGGACCCAGTGAAATAATAAGACGGGAAATGCCTGGTGGTGGCGGCAGTGGTGGTGGTGGTGGGGGAGTGCGGGAGGAAGTAGAGAGGGATTGAGTGGGAGGTTTGTGTGTGATCCTGTCTCTTCCCTCGCTCGCCCACTTCAATTACCCACCTCTCCTGTTGGCCTCTCTCTGCCTCTATTGGGAATATGGGAGATAATTAAGGAAAAGCACGGCCGCTGTGATTATTGGTTTAAAATGATGATTACCGTGTAGAGAGATGATGTGTGAATGAGGGGGGAGGGGGGAGGTATGGGTTGTTTGTCTCCGCATTCGAGACGGACCCTATTCCAACGATTTCAGCGCGACATCCGCCGTAGGATAATTCACCCCCCTGGGGTTTATCGCTTTAAACATATTCTCAATATAGGTTAGGTCTGCTAGGTTAAGGATTGTTCCAGACAAGTAGACTGCTTGGCAAATGCCAAGGGGAGATTACCAAATGAGCGAAAGATGGAGGCCAATAATGTCCTATTAATGACCACAAAAGATGATTTATTTGAATGAATGCTAAGCCTTTACTACCGACCTTTTGGATCAGTTAAGGCCACGTATTTTAGCTGGTCCTTGTTTTGGTCACAGACTATCGGGGTACAGTGTCCTTTAAATTGCCCCCTAGAAATGGCTGCAGTTGTTGTGCTAATAGCTATTAAATGCCACTGTTCCTTGTAGGGAATGCAATCACATGGCACGCAAACAGGCCATCAACCTTCCGATTTGTTAGCATTGCTGTAAGGTTTTAAAGGTGGCTCATTTAACAAATGTGACATTTCAGACGACGCGCTGTGTGTGTGAAGTCGATTGCCACAGTCTTAGACTTTTTAAACGACGGCTGACTCCAAGGAAGTCATTAAAACAGTGGTAACCCTTCGAACATTGCCTGGACGTGCACGTTGTTAGCCTCTAACTGCTTCCACTAAATTCATAGAGTAAGATTTTAGTTTCTTCATTTTATTTTATTATTGCTCCGAGCTGGAAATTGATTGAAAGTCCAATGAGAGCATGGCACGTCATTAATAACAGTATATGTCTAGACAATACAAGGAAACGAGAAAAGAGTTTAAATATCTCTTAGTCACGCAGACCAACTTCCTTTTAACCTGTTCTTCATCTCTCTGCCCTTGTTTTGTCTAGAATCTGGACAACTACAAGCAAACAACTGAACAATACGCCCAGGCCCAGACCAAGGCTGAGAGTCACATCCGGTAAGTTCAGAGAATTGAATGCGTATAAGCTATTAAAAAGATTATTCGGAAAAGAGGTGTTTCCATTGTGGCCGATTCACCTCATCGTGTCATTATTTATGCGTGTTGCTTTCTTCTGGCTCCACCAGCGTTGAGGCCAGATATGTTGCAATGGACTAGCAAATTCTCTTGCACTATTCAAGTATGTTAAGGACTATCACCACATGCTGCCGTCGAGTTGCTTGTGGCCTCTGCATCATGCAGTACCATCCATCCAGTAATCAGTAGCATCACTGGATCACAGTTACTATTATTATTCGGTTGTGAAATTGCTTCAGGTTTCGTTGCTTCCTTGCTTTTTCTGTGTCTTTCACTCTTTGAGTGTATTTTTTCTTTCTCTGTTTTTTCGTATTTTAGCTTCTCTTTATGAATGTCTTTTTGTGACACACACAGTTCAACACTTCTTCCACTTTCAGTCCACAATAACTGCTGGCTTCAGGTGAACAAAATACAACCGATAGTCGACTTCTACGCCTGCCACCAACTTGGAAGTCACAGTGATAAATAATAAGCCTCGGCTAGACTTGGCCTTTATATTGGGGGATTGTTGTCTACAAAGCAACAGCTGCAATCTTCCAGAAGGAAAACGGAAACAGCAGGAGTCTCAGTCCTTTAGGACCACAGAGAACTGTATGCCCACCTGCTGTTACAGAGCAGGTCGGTCTGAAACATACATTTGTATCCCACTGACCAAGAAGTCACAGTCGCAGAGCAATAATTCATATTCACACTGTTCTTATACATCAGAGGGTTGTACTACAATATTATAATATTTTTTGCGATTAGTGATTTTTTACGTACCCATTATTTCTTGTTTACTATTTATTGTAGTTTGTTTATGCTTATATTCATATATTTATATTCTGCTATGGGAGCAACACCAACGTGACACAATTTCCCCCCCGGGGATCCATAAAGTATTTATGATTCTGAATCCGATTTTGATTCATTCACTTCTTCCCAAATTGTTTGCATGCATGGACAATGATTGCACCTGTCACCATTGCAAGAAGGCTAATAAATACACACTGTTTGTCCTTATTGTAATTCCTTCCACTTGCCTTCGCCTCACATTTGAATGTTCAGTTCTTGTACAAACCATCTGAACCTTCCTCTTGCCTAAGCCACCGCTTAGATCTCCCTTCTCTCTCTCTCTCTCTCTCTCTCTCTCGTTCTCTCTTGCGCTCTCACTTTCGCTCTTTGTCTGTCTCGGTCTCTCTTTACAATTATTATTGTATTTTTGTAACCTTCAACATCTCACTTGAATTATACATTTCCTCCTGCATTAAATATTTGTGTGTTTACAGCCTGGGAGAATTATAATTGCTCACCCTATTCTCTTGCATCTGCCATATTAAACACATTGTTGTCTCACGAGGCAGGGCTGAGATGCAGCA
>NC_082394.1:9601219-9616776 GCF_031168955.1 Gadus macrocephalus
AGTAAATCTTGGCAAACAAGCTTAATAGAGTATTGAACTTGTTTACCAAGATTAACTTCTATTAATAATAGTTAATCATTAAACACAATGAACTAACTATCTACAGACAGGCAATGGCACTGTGACTCTTTAATAGGAAACGACAAGACTTTTCCATGATAAATGGACTAATTTTTCATCAGCCACTCTGTATAGAGCGTTGTGATTTACGCTATTCGTTTCACAGAAAGTTGCAAGACCTTGCGGTTATCTACAAAGTGCTTATTTTACCCCATTTCTTCATCAAAGAATATAATGAGCGTTGCAATTTATGCATTTATTATTGTGAAAAAATATGGTGGTGCTGCTCCCGCGAAAAGATAAAGGCACCAAGCAACACTTTTAGCAGAATTTAGCAGTTTAAACGCAGATGAAAGCATAAAGTCGAACTATAAAAGCTGGTTCTAAAGCTGGTTCCAAAGATCAGTTTCCCAGCCAAAATTTAGCCCAAAGACCTTTGTATGGGCATCAATACTATCTTCTACAACTGCAAGCATGAGTTGTGTACGTGCAAGTGTGTTTTGTTTTTGAACAAACAGAGGAGAGTAACGCAATGGTGTTTTTCTCTTTTTTTTCCTTCCGTACACAACACTTGTTTAATTCCGATTCAATCAGGCATATCCTTGAGGGAGTGGAACAAAATGAGATTCAAAGGCAGAAACAAAGCGGAGCAGAAAGGAGCCATTGTAAGGCAGACAGTGAGCGAGTAACAGAGCCAATTTCTGAATAAGAAAAATGCAGTGTTTTGCAACATATCACCACCCCACACAAACCTCTTCCGGCGCCAGGACTGAGGCAGAAGAAACTGGTTAAAACGGTGTATTTGCGTGCTGCCACAAATCACTTGGACTTACCACCCTCTTCCTTCCTGACATTATAGTGCAGGTATTTTTTCTTCCACAGCAATGAGGGCTCTTTTTACTTTCCAAATTGTTGAGACGTGAAGATTTGAGGGATCCCGAGGATTTAGCTTTGTAGAGTTTATACTCGAAGCAAAATTTGAACAGCTTTTTTATGGTTTGAGTACATGCAGACATTTTGGCTCAAGGAAAAGTTTAAACTGATAAGATAAGTCTTATATGAAGATAGCAAAGCAATCTATCATTTTTTTAGGGATATCTCATTCTAAAAGGTAACCTAAACAGTTTTATCGCTGACATCTTTTCCATCTAACCTTTCTTTATTGACTATAATCTGACCAAGATTAAATCTTAAATTTCACTTCAACACTGACAGACCCTTCCTGCTCAACTGAAGGCCTGTGGATTTGGAGTTGACCTTTAAGACTTCTGAGGAGTGCTTTAATCCAAGCTGAAACCTAAAGCATACTGGTATTTGGGAGGTGTTCGATTTCAAGGTAGAAATCAGGGGACACTTTATGCTGTCAATTTAAATGATCTCCCTCCTCAGATACTTGGCTAACTAAGTTGTTGAATACATGCTCCGTCATTGATATCGCTTTCAATGTTTTCAAGGCTTTTTAATCATGTAGGTCACACTTTCATTCAAAGCAATTTACAGCAAGGGCATTAAGGAGCATGTTGCTCATGAGGTCTATTTGTATGCTGCAGTTATTGGAGATTGAACCTGGAACCTTCAGCAAGGCTTTAGCAACTACACTTTCCTACTTGAACAGACCTACTGTCCTCTGCTTTCTGTCCATCGCCATCTATTGTCGTTTAGAAACCCATTTTCCTCTGGCTTTTGCTAGGCTGTGATACAAACAATACAAGATACCTTGTATTGTTGCAAGGTTATTTTATTTCATTGAAACTTTATTAAATCATATTAAGTCAGGCAGGCGCTTTTGTGTTGTCTCTAATAGAACCATAGTTTCAGAAAGGAAAAACAAATTGGCTTTCTGGGAACTCTATTATCAAAGTGTTTTGCTGCTGAAGTTTTTTGCTTCAATATCAGACGGATGAGTGTACTAGGGTCGTGTTTAGAGCAGCAGAAAGATAGCATGATACCAGTCGGAAAAAAAACAGGCAGACAAGAAAGCAATAACAATTTTGTTCAGAACTTGACATCAATCAATTGAGAGAAATGTAGCCTTCAGAATGATTGACATGCAAGTATGTTTTTTGTAAACATTGAATGATTTAGTACGAACAATCTGGCTCATACAATATCATCAGAATTAATTAATCAATCCATGCAGTCTTTTGTTAAAGGGTTGTTGGATGACATACACCTTATGAGGTCACTAATGTAAAGTACACTGAGGCTGTTAAAGAGGGTGAGCATTGGAGGACTTGCCCCAGGGTTTCTTTCACCAGTCAACTTTGATGAGAAGAGATGTGACGGCACTCCAAGGGACCTCTCTGGACACAGCGGTAGCCCGCCTGTCAAAAAAAGATCTAGAGTGGCAACAGCTTGATATAGTGTGAGTGTTGGATACTTTATGATCTGTTTTTGAATTGTAATTGGGTAAGCGCCATCAATATCTGCTGCAGCAGCCCTACTTATTTTAGCAATGGATAATTCATTATTTATCAGAGTATTCAGTTAATCTATACATTTGAAATTGGTGATTTCTCCAAATACCTTGTTGACACTATACATTGTCCTGGTTAACATTAGAAAGAAGGCAAAATCAGTGGAAAAATTCCACTGAGAGGTATTTGCTTTTCTCCAGAAGTTAGGCTTTTAGTACTGTGAGATGAGTAATAATTAAAACATCAAACAGGCGAAGATCCAGAAAAAACTTATTATTTTGAAATAAAAGAACAGTTTTTGTCTGATATATCCATGATTAAAGAAAGAATGCCTGTTTATCCCTCAAATATTATCTTGGCAAGAGTGGACACCTTTTTTTCACCCTTATCTCAGGCTTATTTCCTTCTTGACATAAGCTTGTAGGAGATTTCAGTCTTACTACCATATCCTGCTGCCGGTTCATTGTTGGCTCTTCTAGATTTTGAGGTATGATTGTACAATTCATTAGTTTAGCAATATCAGTTTAGCAATAAACAGTGCCATTCTATGTAATTCCAACTAAATCTTCTGCAAATAGAATAAAGCGGTTGGAAATGGCTGCATCCAATGTGATGTTTTTAGTCGGGTGCTCTTGTTGGCTGTGTGTCTTTCTATTGGCCTGCAGCTGTCAATCAATCTACCAATGAAACCAGCAGTCTGCCAGCTCCCTGTTTCCCTGCCAGTGTTTCACTGCAGTCTAGTGTCTCTCACAATCGCTCCCACACACACTCTCTATCTCTCTCTCTGTTTTCTATCTCTGTCTGTGTGTATCTCGCTCCCTCTCTCAGAGTCAGTCTCGCTCTCGCACGTCAGTCTCTCTCTCTCTCTCTCTCCTCTCTCTCTCTCTCTCTCTCCTCTTCTCTCTCTCTCTCTCTCTCTCTCTCTCTCTCTCTCTCTCTCTCTCTCTCTCTCTCTCTCTCTCTCTCTCTCTTCTCTCTCTCTCTCTCTCTCTCTCTCTCTCTCTCTCTCTCTCTCTCTCTCTTCTCCTCTCACAGAAGGAGAGAGACTCTCTTTAGGTCTACAAACTCATCACATCTACAGCAATATAGTTCATTCTCTCATCACTCTTAATTCCTCTCATGTTAGGTTGAACATCGAAAGCCAGCTTGGTGTACACACGCCCCTGTGCATGCACCCACACCAAACAAACTAATTTAATATTTATTTCTATATTCCCTCTTCCACCTGCAGAGGACAGTGGCGTAGTAGAAGCAACCAGTCCTGCCGCCCTCCCGCCATTATGCTAGGATCATTAATAGGCATATACGACTTTGTGTGTGTGTGTGTGTGTGTGTGTGTGTGTGTGTGTGTGTGTGTGTGTGTGTGTGTGTGTGTGTGTGTGTGTGTGTGTGTTTGTCCATGTGACTGTGTGTCTGTACACTGGTTTGGGAGTGGGAAAGAGAGTTGTTGGGAAGATGGGCTACATCTTTTGTCCTGAATAATTGTCCTATGTCTGTCTAAAGAATTGATTTGACAGACAGTTAGTCCTAGTAGTAGTGCTTTAGTCAATGCCCGTCGTATTCCTATTCCTAATATAGTCTATGTTGATACCCTATCCTATTTGCATCCTTCTTTGGTGGAAATCAAAATCGTGGCCATCCTTTGAGTCACATTGAGAAAGAAATGCCTGTAGAAACACAACTTCAGTGGCAGACAGCGCCTGTCCTCCTTCAGCGCCTACAGTGGCAGATCATCAGTATGCTAACACTAGCACCCTGCCATTTAAATCCCCATCTGTGGGGGGCTAACAGCGCTGGAGCTACACGCACCACTCTACTTGGACACTTAATACACTTGAACCCCCTACTCGCTCCCTGTCTCTATTGCTGTCTCTCATGCTCTCTCTCTCTCTCTGTCTCTGTCTCTGTCTCTGTCTCTGTCTCTGTCTCTGTCCCTCTGTCTCTCTCTCTCTAACTGTCATGCTTTGTCTCTAATAACTCTCTCAGTAGGTTGTTCTCTCTCTCTCTCACTCCTCTAAATGCAGTGTTAGAGAGAGTTTGCAAAAAGATGCTGTACTGTAATGTGTGTAGGAAGGTGTGTGTGAATGTGTTGTTTTATTCATTGCTGGATTAATTTTATTATAATATTCTATTGTTATGTTGCCCAGAATCACACAATAAAAAAATGAAAACAAATAGTTAAAAAGTATATGATACAGGATACATATACGTTTGTATACACATATATGTCTGTATGTTTTTTTTTATATATATATATATAAATATAATCATTTGACATGTTTCAGGTAAATAAAAACAAACTGAAATATAAATTCATTATTAAAAATGATTCACAATGATTAAAATAATTAATCAATAATTGATTAATAGGATTTTCATTATATTAAATAATTTGAAGTAATTTTATTATAGTTCATTTTAACCTCATTAAATAGCAAATACAATTTATAAATAGCATGGTTCTCTATTTGTATTTAGACTTGAAATTAATTATATTAGTATGTTTATTAAGATTCAGATTTGTAAACAACATTGTGTTTAATGCAAACCTTTTTACTGGCTCAATCAGCAATAGAGGCTGGCAAAAAGAACACCGTTCAAATCCAGAACAAATCAGTTATTTATAAACTCGAAAAGTCCCATCTCAAAGGGCTAACCATAACGCATTCTCAACCTTGGGTTTGTGTTGCCTGTGTTGCCTGCCACAGCCAGAGAGGCTGTAAGCGGGGATAGCAAACACAGTCCAGTGGGAGCAGGGAAACATTCTGTGGAAGTCAGGAGAGAGTTGTTATTTAGTAAGCTGCAGGCTAGGGAAGTGGGAAGTAGCGCAACAGATTTGGAAGAAGCCTAAAAGAAGGCGCGGGCATGCTCCAGAATTTAGCAGTATGTTTGCTTTGAAGAGCTCACTCCGGCCCCCCGAGAGGGATGGACAGTTTATCTGCCAAAGTCATGCAGTTTGGGTGCTCAACGATAGTCTACTCTGGCAGGCTTACGCAGACCCTGAGGTCAATAAGATTACCTGTCTAGCCCCGAAGTTAAGCACTCCTCCTCCACTGAAATGTCCTCACTTCTCATTTGGACTTTGTGTTGACATTGATGGCCGAAGCGTCCATATTCTGGCAGTATTATTCCAGGGACTCATGGCCAATGTGGGTCCGATCGCCGATTAAGTTTTCCGAAATGATACTTTTTTTCAGCTATAGTGTGTGCCATTATATAACATGCTAATCCGGAAATCGAGTAAGATGATAAGACTGCACCGAAGCATGATGCAGTCAGTAGCCCTTCTCGTTTCTGCGAATGATGAATATCAGTGTATGTGTTTCTGGAAACATCTCCAACAACAGCTGTTCCAACCGAATCTTCATCACAGCTCTTCGTCCTGCCATCTGCTCGTTGTTTCGTCTTTGGTGTGTCTCTGCACTGGGCTGCTTAAGGTTAGCGTAGGCGAATAGGCTCATTGTGCCGTCCACTTGGACAACCTCGGTTTGGGTTGCTGTTGCAATGTTTGCTAGTACCGCCAGGATACTGAATAATAACCACTATGAGTCTTGGGCCTTGTGATTTAATGCAAATACGCAAATGTATTTAAATCTATACTCCCTCACACATATTTCCCCTCCCGCTCTGCGTGTGTTTCTCCCCAGCCCTTTGTGAATGGTCTCCGGGACATCCATCATTCCCAACTCAACCAATTCTCTGAAGATGCACCGTGCCACGGAGAGATTACAGCTCTTCTCATATGCACCCTGTCTCCTCATTTGTCCTTGTCCTGGCAGCCACTCTACCTCTCTCTACCTCTCCCTCTACCTCTCCCTCTCCTCCCTCTCGCCTCGCTCACTCTCTCTCTCTTTTCCATATATCTCTTTCTAGCTCTATCTCTACCTCTCAGCCCCTCTTTCTCTGAATCTGCCTATCTCTGTCCACCTCTCCCTGTTTTACCCTTCCTCTTCTCTCTGTCTCTCCTTCTACATCTCTTTCTATCTCTCTGTACAGCTCTCTGTAGATCTTTTTCTCTGCCTGTACCTCCCTCCCCCTGTAACACTCTCTAGATATCCCAGCTGAAATGTAATTGATATACTCCACATCGCTCAACATACCTGTCCTAACACTGGATCAGCCTCAAAAGTCCAAAAACTCCCTTTACAAATGTATTGGCCTATATATTGTAGTGGGCAGACTTTGACAATACACGACAGCTGATTCCTATGCAGTCTTGTCACCAAATTGGTTCTCATCAAGTCACGTCATCCAGTTAATATGTGATTAATGACTCTCCATCTCCCCTTTAATAAGTGGAGGGTGATTTACTGACTGACTCAATGATAACAGGAGACTGTGACTCATTCATTAACTGACTGACTGAATTAACCCATGTATTTACTGACTGACTGTCTGACTCATTCAGTCATAGTCTGACGCATGTATTGACTGACTGGCTGATTAACTGTCTGACTTATTCATTAACTGACTGACTGAGTCACTCATTCATTGACTGACTGACTGATTAGTCAACCATCTCACCACCAAGTGCATTCTTTATGTAAAGACTAATTGGCATGCCTTTCTTACTGACTGGTTGTGAATGGTTAAGTGTTTGTCAGGCAGGCCAGTCAGCCAACATTGACTTGGTGAGCTTGTTATTCTCCCTTAGTGAGTTTGAGTGACAAATTTCCTTGGTTCCTTCTCTATGTGGCTCTCCACTGAGGACGTCAGAAAGAGACCGGAGAGAGAGGGGGAGAGACAAATAGTGAGATAGACAGATGGATAGATAGAGAGAAAGTGCTGTTAGCAGGGCACGGAAAAGACAGTTATTGATTTTCTACCCTTCTATTATTTTTGTTTTCCGGATCTGAGATTCAAGCAAGTCACTCAACTGTGTGTGTGTGTGTGTGTGTGTGTGTGTGTGTGTGTGTGTGTGTGTGTGTGTGTGTGTGTGTGTGTGTGTGTGTGTGTGTGTGTGTGTGTGTGTGTGTGTGTGTGTGTGTGTGTGTGTGTGTGTGTGTGTCCTTCATGCGGTTTGAAACGTGTGCTTACCATTAGTTAGTTGTCTATATGGCCATTAGCTGCTGTTTGTTTGGATATGTGTGTGTTTGTGTGTAGTCAGGCTGTAGCTGTTGTGCTAGGAGGTTGCTGGGGGTCATAGCTGCTAGCTGGTCAACACATGGCAGCCTACATGCTCTGTACACTGCCTGCAAGTAATTGGATTGATCCTGACAGGTGTGTGTGTGTGTGTGTGTGTGTGTGTGTGTGTGTGTGTGTGTGTGTGTGTGTAAGAGTGTGTGATCGCCATGTTTTCAGTTTGGTTGACTTTAAATCAAATTCTTCACCTCTAGTTTTGAGTGCTGGACTGTACAGTGTACTAGTAGTATTGCTGTTTTCTGCATACTTTCTTATGCACTACAGTTAGGGAAGCTTCAGCCTTGTATAGTCTCGGTCTACTCACTGCCCATGATTACCATCGGAAAGCATCCAGTTTAAATGCGCTAAGATTATATGTCACGTTATTTCACGATTTTAACATCTCGGCGTTTAAACACACCCAGCTGAGCGAGTTTGGGGGTTTACTTCCATGAAGAACTCCCCGCCTCTCGAGCTGGGCTCCATGTCCCTGCATGGCCCTAGATCCACACTCTGGTGCCATGTGTTGGTCTTTCAAGGTGCTCTGCATGCAAGTGTTTCTCTCGGTCTTGAAATTAGCTGTATGTCTGTGTGTGTGTGCGTGCGCGTGTGTGTGGCGTTGGTCCAAACGCCAGCCTTAGGCACCAGGCAGGGCTTAGTGTGGCGTGTAGAAGGTGGTAGGGGTCAGCCCGGGACCCAGGGAGCCCTTCATACACTATGCATGAGGCACCGCGTCCCCTCGCTACCATCTCTACGTGATGTTGGCAATGCCAAGCACAGCCCGCGCCGAGCCTAACCCTTCACTGATGCACACAGGCATCAGAGGCACACACACACCTACACACACACACGCACCAACCCGTCACTTCACACACTCACACGCACCTGCCCTCACACACAGATGCACGCACGCACCTACACTCACACACAGACAACCCTGTACCTAAAAACACGTGCGCAAACGTACACACCCACCCACGCACACACACACACACACCACAAAAGCGACCAACGCAAGGACCCTTGCGAGGATACGTGCACGCTCCAAATGCGGGGCTGAATAACTGTGCGTGCGTGTGTGCATATCCAAAGCCACAGCGGGTGACTTCATGCATGCAGTTGCTCCTCATATCTCCGGACATGAGTAGAAAGCTAAAGCTAAATCCTCTTGTCACATTTGCCACTCATCTCCGATTCAATGGCACAGGCAGCCGCGCCCTCGGATGCACTTGGCAAGCTAACGGCTAACCTGCCCGCCTGCCAGGGTAGCACTCTGCTGGTTAGCCTACCAAGCAGCCACACGCTAATGCTCTAAGTGTGTGCGTGTGTGCGTGCGTGTGTGACTGTGATGTTCCTTCCACCTTTAATCAGCTGGCATTCAGCTTCAGGTTCAAGCTTATACCTTTGCAGCTTCAATCCTTCAATTTTCATACTTTTTGTTAGTGGTGTGGTATAAGAAACCAGGTGGCCACATGGTTGGGTGTGTTGTATAGAGCAAATACAACATGTGTTGGCTGGAGTACATACAACATGCTAGAGCACATTCAACAAGTGTTGGCTGGAGAACAAAGAACATACAACATGTGTTGGCTGGAGCAGTGGTTCCAAACCGTTGACTTTAGGTGTGGTACTACATTGTGACCTTTCGCAGACCACCATCGGCAAACTGTAAACGATGGATGAATAGTCGAACAGGGGCTCAGCCAAGAGTGCCAGCGCTACCTAAGACACAACGGCAGGAGCGGCATGTGGCTCAGGAGGTAGAGCGGGTGGGCTGGGAACCGGGAGGTTACTAGTTTGCTCCCCGGCTCCTCCTAGCTGTCGTGGTGTCCCTCAGCAAGAGGCCTCACTCTAACTGCTCCAGACGAGCTGCCTGTCTCCTCGCATGGTTGACTCCGCCGTCGGTGTGTGAGTGTGTGCATGAATGGGTGAATGTTGGGCGATATTGTAAAGCGCTTTGAGTGGCCGTTGGTTAGAATAGCGCAATATAAATGCAGGCCATTAACCATTTACAATGATAGCTGCAAGAAGGCCTTTGGGAAGCAGTGGAAAGAATAGCTTATGCTCCAAGTTTTCATTTAGCAAACACAAATGAACACAGAACCTCAATGTTAAACATCACTATGGAAAAAATTGGATTGACTGCACCCAGGTTTACTAGTTTTGAAATAATAACAACCAATCATATATGAAAAATATGTATACATATTATCGATTATCTGCGTAATTTATTTATATCATTTTGTATTAGTCTATTTTAAGAAGCAAATCCAGCGTTGCACCGGCAGTACCCTTGCGTGCCACAGGTTGAAAAACCCTTGGCTGGAGAACATACAACATATGTTGGCAAGGCCCATATCTTTTCTCCAAAATTCTCCTCTCTTTCCTTTCACCCGCAGGGCTCATCGGTCAACCATGGCTGAATCCACCCCCAAGAAATACGCAGGAATACCAGAAGAACAGAAGAAGAAACCATCCTGTCCGTCCATCCGTCGAGCTGCATCTTTTCGTCCATCAGTCCATCCTTTTATTGAACAACCCCCCCCCCCCACACACACACACACACACACACACACACACACACACACACACACACACACACACACACACACACACACACACACACACACACACACACACACACACACACACACACACACACACACCCTCTCCCCCCCCCCCCCCCCCCCCACACACACACAGACAACCCCCCACACACACACCTTCCCACTGTGTCTCTCTGTGCTGTCTGGAGTGTATTAGCTTAGCGGTAGCGCTAGCCACTCCAGAGGGTCTGATGTGTTGATTCTCTGGGGTGTTGCGACAGCACACGCCTGCCATCAACCAAATAAATCCCAGTGAGCCGCTGGAGATGAGGCTGCAGATTGCGTGTGTTCTTTTCTTCTTCTTCCTGTGTGTATGAATGTCTGTGTGTGTAAATGAATGTGTTTTTTGGATTTGGTGTGTCACTGTGCATTAGCAATGTGTGCGTATTTGTGTGTGTGTCCCTGTGCATGTTTTAATGTGTGTGTGTCTGTGTGCACGAATAAATGTGTGTCCCCCTGGATATGCAATTTATTTGTTTTTGTGTGTGTGTGCCTGTGTCCCTTTTGTAAATGTAATGTGTGTGGAGTGGATTGTGGTCTGCCTCATGACTGGTCTATCTCATGACTGGTCATTCTCATGGTGGTCCTCATTATGACTGGTCTATCTCATGACTGGTCATTCTCATGGTGGTCCTCATTATGACTGGTCTATCTCATGACTGGCCATTCCCATGGTGGTCCTCATTATGACTGGTCTATCTCGTGACTGGTCTGTCTCATGTTGGTCCTCATTATGACTGGTCTATCTCATGACTGGTCTGTCTCATGTTGGTCCTCATTATGACTGGTCTATCTCATGACTGGTCATTCTCATGGTGGTCCTCATTATGACTGGTCTATCTCATGACTGGTCTGTCTCATGGTGGTCCTCATTATGACTGGTCTATCTCATGACTGGCCATTCCCATGGTGGTCCTCATTATGACTGGTCTATCTCATGACTGGTCTGTCTCATGTTGGTCCTCATTATGACTGGTCTATCTCATGACTGGTCTGTCTCATGTTGGTCCTCATTATGACTGGTCTATCTCATGACTGGTCTGTCTCATGGTGGTCCTCATCATGGCTGTTCTGTCTCATGGTGGTCCTCATCATGGCTGTTCTGTGTCATGGTGGTCCTCATCATGGCTGTTCTGTCTCATGGTGGTCCTCATCATGGCTGGTCTGTCTCATGGTGGTCCTCATCATGGCTGGACTTCCTCATGGTGGTCCTCATCATGGCTGGTCTGTCTCATGGTGGTCCTCATCATGGCTGGACTTCCTCATGGTGGTCCTCATCATGGCTGGTCTGTCTCATGGTGGTCCTCATCATGGCTGGTCTTCCTCATGGTGGTCCTCATCATGGCTGGTCTTCCTCATGGTGTTCTGCCTCACGGCTGGTCTGTCTCATGATTCCGTTAAGATGCAGAGGAAATAGAGAGCAGCACAGAAGCCACACCTGCAGGACAGGAAGGATCCACGCAAACTTGACTCAGGTTCTTCTTTCTTTCGTGTGCGTGTTTGTTTGTCTTTGTGCGGGCTTTCTTCAATCAATTTACATTTATTTTTATCTTTATTACCTTTATCAGTTTGTCGTCCTTTGTGTGCGTGTGTGTCTATGTGTGTACGACGATACTCACGCACACAAACAACCACCCCGGAACGGGCACCTATTGTCTTCGCAGCCTGTGTTGCCATGGCGACGACGAGAGGTTGGCTTCTGCAGCAAGGTGTGGAGGAGCCTTCCAGATAACCCTGAGGGTCAGCTCGCAGACTTACAGCACGCAGCTCAATTCAATACTCACACACACTTAACCCCTCGCCTGCGCGCATGTGTGTGTGTGTGTGTGTGTTTGAGCGTGTGTGTGTGTGTGTTGTTTGTGTGTGTGTGTGTCAGTCTGTCAGGGCACCTGCATTTCCACTTAAATAAAGACACGCTTGGCCACCCTCGGAATGACAGCGGCTTGTTATCACACACTCATACAAATGCATATATAGGACTTTCGCACACACACACAGGCACACACACACATGTGCCGCAGCAGCTGCACACAGAATAATAATGGCCGTATACTAAAGAAAACCCACCAACACTAAATACAATCACACACACTTTAATGTATGACTGTCAGTCAGTGCGGTATTCAGCATGCGTGAAGTCGTTGATAACTGGGGAAAAGGATCTATTGATCAAGGTCTAACTGCTCCTCCATCGACCGTACTACGCACACCGTACGCCACCAACCACTCACCGACTCACTGAGCCCCTGACCAGCACGTCTACACTTACTGAGCAAAAGCAGCCGCCTGATACAGCAGACATTACAGCATTGAAGCCTGAGAGATAAATAAAAAAACATGCAGTGGGCGTCGGCCTCTCAGGGGCCTATTATATTACCTTATACCCCAGCGTTGGAAATTACTGGATCAATTGATCCAGATTGGTCAATAATGTTCGAAGGATGTGCATTATCTTTTCAATAACCGGACACCTCTGCTTTTGAACACGTTTATGTGCTACAAATATAACGATAACAACGTTCAAATGCAACTAATCTACCCGGTGTTACCTTGACAACGGCAAAACAATATGCTCAACGTACTGCGGATGACTATTTTCATTTCAGTAACTTCAGTCGCATTAAAGATTAACTAACTAGTAACTAATATCGCATCACTGTTAGTAACTGTGTTGACGGTGAGGGTAAGCAAACTGCTTCGCCACGGCCACATCACTACCCCAAATGGTACATTTTATTATATTAACAGGCATGTTAACCTCAATAACCCCAGTATCGATAGATGCCATAAGGAGCAGGGTTATGCATCTTGCTCTAGAATGCTTAAAGGGGACCTATTATGCTTTTTCGACTTTTATGACCTATAAACGTTGTTATATTGATTGATAGTCATGTTTAACCATAGTAAAGTGTCAAATAATGACGTACATGCATTTCGACGTATTCCCTGGTGACAGTCTGGGGTGGCTGTGCAGAGCGCTAAACACTCCGGACAACGATTGCGATTCACTTGTTCACATTTCCGGGAAACATCTACGTAGACGTACTCCTGCCACGCCCCCATATGCCTGGTCAAATCTGCCCGCGTGGAAGACGAGACATTGGGTTGGAAAGCTGACCACCACTATTGCTAGTACTGTAACATCTGAAGTTTGTTTGCACATATGTGTGTGTATGTCTGTATGCTTCTATTTTGGTGCTGGGCGTACACACATCAATCAGTACTGCACACGCAGGTCGGAGTCTCTTTGCTACACACACACACCGCACCCCCACCTCCGCAGCAGCAAAAGGCCTAGTGGAGTCACACAGCACATATGTCATACAGTATCCAAGAGAACCTTCCTCATATGAGTGGCTACGGCTATAACGGACCACCATCCCTTTCATATCTCCTCTGTCTCTCTGACATTTCTTCACAAATACCAGCATCTATTCACTGTGTTATTGCCTTCGCCCTTCCATTCAATAGTGCTGTGATTAAACATGCCCTGCAAAAAAGCCCAGTCTTTGGTATCTGCCATTTGGCTTTTTATTAGAAACCCACCACCACCACCGTCTTTTAATTAAAATGGTAGAATTACATAAACATCAGGGATATTTTGCCAATATATTGGATGAGGGGTCACAATGGGAGGGGAAGTAACAGGGAGACCTAGATTAGTATGCTGTTTTTGCTGGGGTTAGGTGATGGTTGAATGAAATGAACAAAGGCTCGAAAAGAGAATTTTGTCCAACTTGGTCTCAAAGACACGAGGAAAGGAGTATCACCGAGCGAGTGACGGCTGAAACTCTGCAGCACATGCATTTCTTCCGCTTGTAACGCTTAAAGAGAATCAATGTATGTTCATAGATATATATATATATATATGAAATGTTCAGCTGCTACGCTTCGCTCTTGCAACTTCATTTCCCCCACACACCATCGCTGCCTTTTCTTCCCTGGCCCCATTACCGCGAAAAGGCTTGGGATTGAGGTTACCGTGGCAACCAACTCGCCTTTGATTGGGGGGAAGAGCGACAGCTGTAAGATGAAAGGTCAGAAAATGGCTGCTCGCGCCTCACGACGCGCCGCCATTGATTTCGTATCCGTGGCAATTACTGGACCCGCGTGAGCGCAGGTGGTAGAGCATGGGCATAAAAGCAGCGGGGTGTCGCGTTCAAGCGCATTTCAGTGGGCGTTAATTCTTACTCCACGGCCAATGTAATTGGCTTGTTTTTCTCTGCTCGCAGGCCGATGATTTTTAGCAATGGATTTCCTTTGTATGGCTGCCAAAGCCGCCATCGCATCGGCGTCTCAGTGTAGTATTTGAGAGATAGTGCAAAAGCCGTTAAGGCGAGTGTCGTCTGTGAGGCTGGGGTGTAAAAGAACAAGGATAGCAGTTTGTTACCGTAAGTGTCCTCGCTCTGTTGTTACCAGACACGGGGTATGAAAATAACTTCAGTTACATTGACCTCAGTTTCCACATTCACCATTCAATGACCGGGTATTTGGCAATATTTGTAGTCAGATGCATTGACAGTTCTTCTGCAGCCTCACACACTTTTGGGCTTTGAATCTTGTTTTTCCTCCACTTGATCGCTTCCCGCTGCAGTGACTTGGCACCAGCCAGTATGTGAGATGGTGACAATGAGCCTAATCAGAGTGCAAGGCTCTGTCAATGACACTCCCAATCCTGCTCTGCATAAAGAGGCGGAGAAGGCTCTTTCGCTAATTGATTTGCCTTTTATTAAACCATGCTAATGCAAGATGCAGCCAGCTTCATCGATTAATTAAATTAGACCCGCCCCCACCCATCTCCCTGAACCAATGGGACGACAGCAGACAGCTGTGGAGGGAAGAGGGATAAGAAATTGCAGAGCGGGAGAGAGTCAAGAAGTGGGCACTCAATTACCAAGGTTTTTAATTGCTGTCATTTACAAGGCACCTGCCCCCACCCCTCCCACAGTGTCCTTGAGGACTCGCTACGTAGATCACTACGTAATCCAAAAATGGACCCTATGCTGCTGTAATAAGCTTTTAATCGTTCCAAAGAAAGGAAACTAGTAAAAAGGCATATACAATATATGTTTCACATGCAATACCGAAATTGGTCTTTGCCCTGTTGGTGACATCAAGGTGAGAATATTAACTCTAACCTTTAAATCCATTGCCAACTTGTTAGTTATTTCCATGGTACATGATTACATGGTATGGTAACAACCTGAACTACACTTTTTATTTTAGTTATATCAAAGTCATTTCTTTCCCCATTTACCAAAATGTAAAAAGAAATACATAGCTACCTGACTTATTACGCTTTAGTTCATCATTTGCAGTTACCTCTACAGCAACCAAAAACACAGAATTGTGC
>NC_082394.1:9619376-9635516 GCF_031168955.1 Gadus macrocephalus
AGAAAGAAAGAAAGAAAGAAAGAAAGAAAGAAAGAAAGAAAGAAAGAAAGAGAAAGAAAGAAAGAAAGAAAGAAGAAAGAAAGAAAGAAAGAAAGAAAGAAAGAAAGAAAGAAAGAAAGAAAGAAAGAAAGAAAGAGGAAATGGGGTCAATAGACCTTGTACACAGTGGAAGAGAGGGTTATTGGGCATAACCTGCTATTAACTGTGTCTCTAGCTGCCTCTCGCTGTCCCGGTCACGGCCATTCTCTACCTGAACAGCCGGTTGCTGGATACTGATTGGTCCGTGGTAAATAGATGATGTTCTGGCTATCCAAACAAGCAGCTTGGAATCCGTCTCTATGGCCTCATCTTATCTCTCCTCTTCTACTTTACTTTTTTAGTCTGTTCCTTCTTATTTTCTCTCAAGCACAGAACAAAAACACACACATGAATTCATGCATTGGTATCAAAGGCGTTTGGTGTCAGATGAGGAAAATCACTGATATATTAAATATTACGCCGCATCACAAGTCGACTACAATCAATGCAGAGGTTGAATTATAAGTGAAAAGTCATGGAAATGGATATGAAGATGCAAAATAATCTTTAACCACAGTAAATAAGAACAAATTGATGGTATTTTATACTTTATACAGATGAAAAGAGTCTGAGGCTGACAGCTGATTGGTTGGGTGGGGATGGAAGAGACATCCACAGCTGCACACGTACATTCATACACACACACACACACACACACACACACACACACACACACACACACACACACAGACCACGAGACTGCATTCATGTGATAAAACCTTTTTTAACAATCGTCAGTATTGAGTTTATGGCCATTGGTGAAACGGCCACATTGAACCTCAAGAGGAATAGACCTATGGAGTACAATAACACACATTACATTCACATTGAACACAGTCGTAGAGGGAGGTATTATGGATCCAAACGCTACTCTCTGAGAACTAAAGGGAGAAAAAAAGAAACATAACTTTCAGTGTATTACTTTGCTGACCGTGGAATAAAGACACCATATCCTAGGTCACCATAGTGTATTGATGTGAACGCATTGAACAAACTATAGAAATCTCCTTTATTGACTAGTGTGGTCTGACTTCGGTTGACGTTGATTTGGTGAAGAAGGTTCATAGTTACTGGCTGCGATAAGAGGAGGAGCTCATTTGACTGATCGAAACTCGCAATTGAAGGCGCTATTGGAGGCGCTATTGAAGGCGTTATTCAACATGTTACATAAATAACGCATTAAAAAGCAGTCGAAAACACCTTACTTAACGCTGCGGAGGAGTTGAGGAAAAGCTGCACAAAAGACGGCGTTTTGTCTACTGGCGCATTTTATGGGTTAATACAATGGCCCAAAAATGCAGCGTTATGGAAGCTTAAACACCGTATTTTACGTCCATTTGAATCAATACACGTCTAAAATGAGTCGTGGTTTTTACCCTTTCGGAATTCCAAGGCATACATACACACATACACACACAAACACATACATACAGACAGACAGACAGACAGACAGACAGACAGACAGACAGACAGACAGACAGACAGACAGACAGACAGACAGACAGACAGACAGACAGACATACATACTGAAACAAATACAAATATGCATGCATGGGCTCTCAGGGAGTAAGGGGCTGATAGGTCACGAGGCCAAAGCTGGATGATAATGAGAACGTCGTGCATGAATGTATGCTACATTGTGTTCCAGTTTGAGCATGTGTGTGTGTGTGTGTGTGTGACCGAGCGAGAGCGAGAGAGAAAGTGAGTGTGTGAGTGCCTCTGTTTGAGAGTCTGTGTGTGTGTGCGTGTGTTTGTGTGTGTGTGAGCGATCGCATGTGTGTGTGTATCCGTGTGGCGTGCGTGCGTGCGCGTGCGTGTGTGATTGTGTGTGTTTTTTATGTGAGAGTGAGCGATCATGTGTTTGTGTGTGTGTATGCTTGTATGTGAGAGTGAACGATCATGTGTGTGTTTGTGTGTGTGTGGGAGAGGGAGCGTCTCTGTGTGTGTGTGACCCTTTGACATCGCGGTGCTGCTTCATTAGCAGCATATGAGGGCAGATAATGTCGAGCTGTAACTCTTCTGTTAAGCTTGTGATGCACTGCAGCCCTGGAGGGCATCAATACTCTCCTAACAAGTATAGCTGTGTGTGTGTGTGTGTGTGTCTGTGTCTGTGTCTGTGTCTGTGTGTCTGTGTCTGTGTCTGTGTCTGTGTCTGTGTCTGTGTCTGTGTCTGTGTCTGTGTCTGTGTCTGTGTCTGTGTGTGTGTGTGTGTGTGTGTGTGTGTGTTCGTGTGCATTACCAGGTTTGATAGAGACTTATACAATGTTTTTGAATGTCTGTTCAGATAACGTGTGTGCTTGCGTGTGCTTGTGTGTGTGTGTGTGTGTGTGTGTGTGTGTGTGTGTGTGTGTGTGTGTTTGAGAGATCGCATGCGTGTGTGGGTGCGTGCGTGCGCGTGAGTCTGTGATTGTGTGTGTTTGCATGTGAGAGTGAGCGATCATGTGTTTGTGTGTGGATGTATGCCTGTATGTGAGAGTGAACGATGATTTGTGTGTTTGTGTGTGTGTGGGAGAGGGACACACGCAAACACACACAGACAAACACCTGTTAATGTTTCTGTTCATTTATCTTGAGTTTTTTCCCTCTGTGAATTTGTTGCTTTTCTGTTTTTGGTTCTCTCTTTCCCCATACCTCACTCTCTCTCTCTCTCTCTCTCTCTCTCTCTCTCTCTCTCTCTCTCTCTCTCTCTTTCTCTTTCTCTTTCTCTTTCTCTTTCTCTTTCTCTTTCTCTCTCTCTCTCTTTCTCTTTCTCTTTCTCTCTCTCTCTCTCTCTCTTTCTCTTTCTCTTTCTCTCTCTCTTTCTCTTTCTCTCTCTCTCTCTCTCTCTCTGAGAGTCCACTGTGGATTCAGAACAATAGAGTTGTAGACAGGATTAGCTGTGTGTGTGTGTGTGTGTGTGTGTGTGTGTGTGTGTGTGTGTGTGTGTGTGTGTGTGTGTGTGTGTGTGTGTGTGTGTGTGTGTGCTTGTGTTTGTGTGTTAGGGGTGGGGGGGGGGTATGAAATCGATGGGCAGATGCTACTTCCTATGCTCCTCACCCTCTACTGACATGTTGTCCCCCCATTAGGCATGTCAGACGGCCAGATCTCCACCACGCTGCAAGGTCATCACATCGCCTCACACACTGATAGAGAGAGAGAGAGGGTTTACATGTGCACAAGTGTGTGTGTGTGTGTGTGTGTGTGTGTGTGTGTGTGTGTGTGTGTGTGTGTGTGTGTTTACATGTCTTGAGTAAGTGAGTGTGAAAGGCAAAAAAGGAATGTGGGCGGGGGAAGGGGGAAATGTTTGACACCACAAAGCAAAGCAGTCTTTCGTGATTACCTGAATGATGTCGCTTATTGACATTTTGGGACTACGATGTTCACCCGCTGTCAATCATTCCCTCTCTCTCTTTGTCTCGATGCAACAGACTTGAGAGGTAATTGTGCCATCATCTCTTAATTTTTTCACAATAAAAGCGCAACAATGTAGTAGTATTTAGGGAAACAAGTTGCATGGCAATCAAGGAACGCATCACCCACTTCTACTCATCTATTTCACTGACCCCGTTGACAGGATGTCTGCCGGGATGAGAAAAATAAAAATTTTGAATTCCCAGTTCAATCCAGTGAATGGACAGGGATGCTTTTTTATGTTTTTCATCTTCACAAAATATCTTGCATCTTTTCAGTGGAGCTGAATCTAAACTGAATCAAGTCAATGTCAGGGAGGATTTTCTTTTGGAATATTAATAAATGAATTATTTGTCAATGGATGTTTGCTGCTTGACTTATCTTGAAATAACAGCCCACAAACACATATATTCTCTGTTCTCTCAGATGAAGGATGTGTGGACTTCAGAAGAATTACTAATATAGTCCTAATTTGAGCCTTTTTACTATTATGAATCATGAAAGAAGTAACCTTTTCAACAGTATTGTTAACATCTTCCCGATTCTACCTCAACTCAATACTATGATGGCTGAATTGCCATGGTAACATCCCCATGTTTCATACGACATCTTAAGTAGCTCAAACCAAAAACGAACTTTATTTAATTAGCAAAATTAATTCCCCAATAAATGTTAAGTGCTTGGGTTTAAAAAGTAGAATTAAACGCAAACAGCAAAAGACCAAGGAAATTACATTTAAAAAATAAATATAATTGTGGGTTTCACATTTTCACAGAAACAAAAAAATAATCTCTATTGACACACTTGCAAGATGGACACGCCCATATGTGATGGCACTATAGGGTAGATTGCCAAAAAGCTTCTATTTTGTAAAATATTCATACTCTTATTTAAATAAATGCGATTTGTACTATTTCCACCAAAGCTGAAATGTAAGCTGGATCTGGTGCCTTCTTACACTTTCATCAGCCGAGAATATGCCTGCACACTATAACTGTAATTATATTGTGCTATAAGAGTCGATTACCTGCTGTGAATCTTTCTTCTCTTCCAATTTTTTGGACTTCATCTGTCATTGAAACATTTCTGATGAGACAATATCTCATCAAAACTAAGTAGAACTATACTTACTAAATTCCATTAGAAGAATGGATTTTTCCTGCTTTTTTCCCCAAAGGCCGCGATGAACACTGCAGATATAAAAGATTCATGCAAGTATTATGCATTCTATTTAACTCCATATTTCCACGTCAAATTGCTGCCCATCCACCAAATCTATTTTCATTCCATTCATGTAAATGGCCTTAGCCCTCGACTAGCACACACACACACACACACACACACACACACACACACACACACACACACACACACACACACACACACACACACACACACACACACACACACACACACACACACACACACACACACACAGTAAATAACCCTGGCCATTCAGGTGTGTGTCACTTGAGGATCCCCTGGTTGGCAGAGATATGCCCCCATCCTCACGCATCACTTCCTGCGTGACTGCTCCAAACAGGAAGTAATCAGGGAAGCTGTCCCTCCAGATAGGCCGATGGCAGGCAATTGTTTAGCATTTAAATAACACCCCGTCCTCCCGTCTCCCTCCAGGATGAAAATGGCTGCTCGCCGTGCGCCGTAGCCTTCCTAGCATAACCTAGCAGATGCTGTTGTTTTCCAGGTCGGAGCGGTGTGTGGTTGAGTGGCTCCAGGACAGCAGTGAGTGAGGGGCACTCACTGTCCTGACAGGCCTGGAGATGGGGGCGCTGAACTGAGGCTGGCCGTCCCGCGCTTGCGCCCACTCCGCCCGCACTCCATCTCTTCTCTGCTCTCTAATGGATTCCCAAGCGGACAAAAGCCTCTGGTGAGCAAGGGGTGAGATTCTACTTGAATCTGTGCGTGTGTCTCTGTGTGAATGTGTGTGTGTGTGTGTGTGTGTGCGTATCTGTGTGCGTGTGCTCATGTTTGTGTGCGTTCGTGTGCATGTTTGCGTGTGTGTGTGTGTGTGCGTGCCTGTGCATGTTTGCGTGTGTGTGCGTGCATGTGTATCTTTGCGTGTGTGTGCGTGCCTGTGCATGTTTGCGTGTGTGTGCTGGCGTGTAGATCTTTACGTGCTTGTGCATGTTTGCGCGTGTGTGTGCATGCTTGTGCATGCGTGTGTGTGTATGTGTGTGCGTATTGCTGGATGTTTCTCCAGGAGACCTCAAAGTCCTACCATTGTTGGTATTCTGAGCGCTCACTCTCCTGATTACATATAAAACATCTTCCTACGTCCCTTTGAATGGATTCGTGCAACATGACTAATGACAGCGGGATTAATGAATGCACTTGGGTGAAAAGCATGATTATATATATATTGTAATCATGTAGAGCAACATAATGAATGATAAAAAGGTTTGAGCCATGAATATGAGGTGAAATTATGATAGGGTTGAAAGCCTCTAATGTCTTGTTCCAAACTCAAAGCTATAATCAAAGATATCATAAAAGTTATGTGTATTGGATACAGATGTATTGTCATCAAAAAACATACCTCCTCTAACGATAATCACCATAGTATCTCTATTTGTGTGTCGCTTGAACATGAACTATTGTCGAGAGATGAGGAAAGCATGTTTTTGAGGGACAAAATGTAATTGTCCTAATGGGTCTCCATCCGTTTTATTGTGATGCTTGTCATTGGTAACATGAGTGTGAAACAAAGTAAAGGGCTCCACTCTGACTTCGAGAGAAGAACAGGAGAAACTTCACTATCCTTGGCCTGCACTATCCTCCTCTGGTAACTAGGCAACCCCTCTCGCACAGGCGGACGCGAGCCAATAGGAAGGGACCTTAAACGTTCTTACAAATATACCCTCATCCTTCCAGCGGTGAGCAGGCAGGCCTGACACTGAAAAATAAATCGTTGAACGATGATTGAACCGATGAGCAATTAAACAAACAATGGTTAAAATGTTTCAAATCATTCATTATGCAGGATTTTGGAATCCAAATGTTTTCACTTATTTGTCATCCGTTTAATTTGAACTGATAGATTAAAAAAAAGCCTCAGTGTTCTTGAGCCTTAGTAATTAAATTAACATTATGTCATATATTAACTCTAGAAAAGGTAATCGCAGGTTATGAGTAACCTTCATCTCCTCTTCAGAGACACAGTGGGTGCTGTACAACGGCTGACATTTCTTTGGAGAGATAGTGTAGTTTACCTTAAAAGTTTACCTTAAAGTTGTCCTTGAACATCACCAAACGCTTCCCCACCTCATCGTACAGTGACTGAATACTTTGTCATATTCTTTCTCAGACATATGGGGAAGATGATGTTACTTAGTTATAGTACCTTGGCCTTGAGTCGATAAATACGATCTACTCGCTTTCCAAAAAAACAAGACTCCCGCATCATAGCTTTTGTTCTTCCTTAGACATATGGGCTGATGATGTCACCCACTTAGCGATAATAAATTGGCCTTGAGTCAATGAGTAAGAGCCGCTCGCTTCCCGTCCCCCCCCCTACTTCGTGACGAAATCACGACTACCAGTGTGTGTGCATACCAAACACCGCCTTAATGTGTTGGAATGGAGCCTGCTGTTCCATGCGGGGCCGGCCCACTCGGAGGCCCTAGGGGGCTGGCGGTGGGCGCGGCGCCCCCCCCCCCGTGGGAGGACTACAGCTGGGGGGCCTGCGCCGCCGAAGACCCTCTGAGATACGGCAGAAGTTGGCAGCAGGAGGCTGGGTATCAGGTTATGTCACGCGTTGTGTTGCCTCGTCAAGTCTGCTGGAGCAGCTTCATTTCTCCCTGTTAGCAGTGAGTGTCATCACGAGATCACCCTCATTCACCAGGATTCAAGCATGCGCTGTTGTTGTTGATGGAGATGTCATGTCGCTATATGGGTGCATTGTTTTTTTTATTCCTTCCAGCCCCCGTGTTGTGGTTCCTCAGTTTTATGTTATATTATGTTATGTAATAATGAGGTCCAACCTATGCGGCGATGTCCGCAGACATGCACGGATAGAATCGCCCTGACAACCACTCCATTTCATCCATTGCTCGGACTGTCGGACTGTCTTCAACCTTCTAATGTCTTTTGCTGATAACCACACACACATACTAACCCAAGGACATCTTTATTTTGTGTTACGTTAACATGTTGACTCCATATTGTCCAAATGATCGCGGTAAAGATCACTAGAGGTTCTCCGACACATTCATGACGGGTATGACTCAGAACGGGGGAGCCTGCTAAAACTGGTGTATAATAATCAACAGGCTGTGTCATGTTCTGGGTCTATTGGTTCTCTGCGTGCAGTGTCCATCTCGCGTATTGTCCCCGAGGCCACTGGGAGGCCGGCGGAGCTGTCTGTCTCAACACGCGCTCCCGTGCCCTCTCCACCTCCTAAATAATTCACAGGGGAAGAGGAGACGTCAACTCTAGTATAATTACTGTGGGAGGGCGACAGGCTCCTCTGTCAAGGACGAGATGCACAGTGCTGTGGGGAGAGAGGGGGAGAGAGGGGGGGAGAGAGGGGTGCTGGCTAAACGACACTGGCACACTCTTTGGCACGACAGTTTCCAAGACCAACCAGGAGCCGTTGACACGTGGTCAAATACAGGGTAATTGGAAGGCCTCTTGTGAAATGTCCCCAATTTTACCTCCTTCAGAGCACTGCTTGTTCTTTATGAGATGTAATAATAGCGTTGTGATAGGAAACGCGGGGAAAGGTATGGGTTATCGACCTCCACTCCTCCGCCCGCGTCCCTGGGTGTTCATGTCTCTTCTCCAGTTCTCGCAGTGCATCGGCGACGACGCAACGCTATCCATCACTGTTAGGGAGGAAGGCAAGAGGGATCTCCTTTCAGCTGCAGGCCCCAGCTGATATGACACAACCTCTTAGTGTAACACATTCAGAAGCCCCCCCACCACCAATACCATGTCCTGCTTGGCATGCGCATACCTGCCAAGATGTGACTAAAACTGTTACCGTCACCCCGGTCTGAAACCAGGCACGGGCCAAAGCACTTGGCAACCAGCTCCAGATTCCGTGAAAACAAAGTATCCTCCTATTCAAAGTAGAGATCGTTTTGACACCAGCTACATCATCCCCCCAAATAGGTGCTCTTCTGCATAGTTCTGGAATGAAAGCGAAACCAGTTCCTACAGAATGGGAAGGTTCTCAGGGCTGGGATAAGGAGCAGATCTCCTTACGTCTCATGTGTTGTGCCCCCAAATACCCCGGTAGAATACTTCCTGTTGTGTGCTTTCCCACTAGACTTCCTTTCACTTCCTCATGCCACCTCTTTGACCTCATGTTCACCTCCTGCAATGTTTACATGTGGGAGTGTTTTCGAATTAACCCTAGGCCCCACGCACGACAAGCTCATGTAACTTTGAATTAAATCAAATATGTAGAGTTGAATGAAAAGATGGTGTTTGGCAGAAGAAAATCACAGACCTCAAACACCAGGGAAAAACCTCAAGTGTGTGCATATTGGATAAATGCTGGGAGAGGATACCAATTTTCTTTTGTAAGTGTATGAACTTTTCTCCAAGGTTTTAACATCATCAGGTTCGTCTCCACGTTTATGATGAATAAATGAAGGTTATTGAAGTTCTGTTCACTTGCAGTCATGGGGATGTGATGCTTGTGTTGCAAGTGCAACACTTAAAATTGGGATGAAGTCATCGTCATGGCCCCTATAACGGCAATAATATTTACAGGCTATTATATGAGTGTCATTCATATTCATCACACTAGTTTATGACCATTATCCGATTTTATCTCACTTCAATTTATGGCATGGACTGCTTTTTAAAGGCACCATTTGTAGCCGTTCTCAGGCTATTTTACATTTTGAAGAAGGACCAGCACACCTCTAGAATGTAATTATAATGTCATTATAGAAGAATAAATGGTATCACAAAAGATTGGAGGTCACAAGAAAGGTAGTGCGGGCGCCTAACCATGCCTAACCCCAACATAACTCACCCCCAATGATGTATCACAATGCAACGTTCGTCGACTGCTAAACAGTGAAATCAATAATTTTCTGAGTTTGATTCTAGAAGCTCAGGTGTCATTTTTCTCAAGCTTTGCATAAGATCACATCATACTTGCCAAGAATGTGTTCTCTTTGGTGAATGTGATCTTTCCCCCCTCAACATAACAACAGATGTTCCAGCTGAGCGTACATCCTGACGCTGAACAGGTGAGTCCCATAATGGATGCTAATGTGGCGGATCATGCAGGAGACAGTCCCGGTGGTGTACACTTACACCTCATTGATAAGTGAGGTCTATGAAGGGAGGCACGATACGTTGCGTGTCCAGTGATCCTGTCTGTGAAGTTGATGCAAATTAAAGAACAGGTCCCCGGAGTCTTCAGGACTTCTCTGCAACTAAAATGCACATTCATTATTAAAGTGGAGATGTGTTGTTTAGTCATATTACCGTTGACAAGAGCACTATAGGCACTTCATCACTTGATGTCTCCAGGCGGACGCCAGTGATCGGCTATTCCTCTGATGATAATTAGATGATTTATCTTTGACAATCTATTTTCAAGCATAATCAATCAATGTTGATCAGCCAGTGGCACATATTAAAACAAATAACGTGGTCGTGGAAATGTCTATGTTAAAAAGTAAAATAATACCAGGATCTGCCCGGACTTTGGGCATTACAGATATAACCAGTCAAAACATCCTATTATTCCCATAGCAGCTGATTAAGCTTCAACAAGTGGGCTACAGCTGTGTAGCGTCTCGCGGCAGAAAGATGGATAGCATATTGCATTGCCATCTGTTAGCATTTTTTGCTATTACGAATGTGTGTGTGTGTGTGTGTATGTATGTGTGTGTTTGTGTGTGTGAGTTGAGTGCTACTTCTAAATGCCAGGTAATGGCTTGTCTACAGTCCTGATCTACAATCGAGGGCCGTGGCGAGCCCAGATGGCCTCGTTCCACCGGGCTCTCCGTTTCTAAGGCCCCAAATGAGATTGGAGTGATCGTATGAAATTATCAGACAGGCTTAGCTCCAGGATTAGCCGTGGCTGTGCCGGCTAATAGTTAGCAATGGGGCTGTTAGCCAATTATAACTTCATTATCCAGTTAGCTAGTGCTGTGTCACCGTGGGTTACAGGGGTCATGACAGCTGTATTTACCTTTTACGGCTTACGGTGTATTAAGGTTTGGCAAATGTGGGCCAGACGTCTGTGACATATTATGTCTGTGAGTATTGGCGATATTGATTTTCAATTGTCAGATTCGACATTGACCGTGGAGGATATTGAATCTTCTCGTGGACACAGGAAGCACTGCTGATCCCATTAACTCTAGCTTAAAATAACCATTACTTTGTTTTTTTGCCAGCTTACAACTGTCTCAAAATGTTTTTTATTAGCATACGATATGTGAAAATGGTTTCTCTCTCTGTGCATGAGAGGACCCCGGGTAAGAAAGAGCTGGACTAGTCTGACGATAATATACTGGGTTTTGTGTTTCCAGACTATATTAATACACACGCAAAAAACACTGGTGTGATGTGTGTGTGTTTATTTATGCATTATTTGTGCAAGCTTGTGTGTGTGTGTGTGTGTGTGTGTGTGTGTGTGTGTGTGTGTGTGTGTGTGCGTGTGTCTGCGTGTGTGTGTGTGTGTGTGTGTGTGTGTGTGTGTGTGTGTGTGTGTGTGTGTGTGTGTGTCTGTGTGTGTGTGTGTCTGCGTATGTGTGTGTGTGTGTTCAAGGACGGTTTTATATCTCTGCTCACTTAGTTTGTTCTTTTCACCAAACGCAGGTCCATTAATACTGTATGAATTGCAGACAGCAAGGGAAACAACGAACCAAGCAAGCCCCGCTACGACGTGTTTAATATTCTCTGTGCTTCCAGGCCAAGCTGCCCGGCCAGTTGACTGTCTGGTCAAATCCGGAGAGCCAGGATTAATCTCCCCCATTTAAAACTGTGAGAGTGAATCAGTGAACACTCTATGCAAATCATGTGGCTACATATACAGTTCTTTAGTTAGATATCATAGACCAGACGCCCCTTTGAGAGCATGGGATTAGGAGAATGAAACACAATGTTTTACCTGAGATCCCTTTGAGCCACGGGGTTTTTCGGTTGAAGGCAGATTGGTCTTTGGATGAAACAAGCACACATTTACTATCAGGCAGGAATCCAGTAGTGGTGATAAAAAAGGATCTCTCTCTGCCTCTCTCCACAGGTGTACTATATCCTGCTACTGCTGTATTTCATTATCTATAGCAGAGGTTACTGTTAGTGTTATAAATTAAACTGGTTCAACCGGGTTGAACAGTGTGGCGACAATGGACTGAGAGAATGACAGAATGTGGCAACTACCACAGAGTAAGGGACACAACTAGCTTTGTTAGCATGGTGGCTACCACCTGCTCCTTCTTATTGAGTTTGTTAGGCTTAGTTGACCTATTAAACTCTAACGCTGACCACGTGGTTCTCCTGAAGGCACCGGACTCACAACCCTCTCTCTTTCTCTCTCTTGCACGCACACACACACACACACACACACACACACACACACACACACGCCCAGGTGGTGTGGTAAGTACCACACCATGCTCTCTGGTCTCCCGGGTGCAATTGGTAACATGAGCTGCCTGTTAGTATAACTGAGTTATGCCAAAAGCCTTCTTGCCTCGGAAACAAATTGGAACGACGCCCAATACACACTTTGTCAATGCTCTCGATACTAGCTGACACGATGATAGATATATTGAAATTCCGCTCTGCTTTCAAAGTCACTTTCGAGGGTCTTCAGGGTGCATATCCCAACGAGAGGGTGGTAGAAAGTGGGCCAGTCCAACCGGGTGAATCATGCAGCCAGGATGTGTCTCCTAACTGTCACTTTAGGATATGCCAGCCTCACCTCTTCGTGGATTGTATCAACCAAATGAAACTTGAAACTGGCTGGTTGATGTAAGTAGCACAAATATTCCCGATATGTGTCATTGTTGATGTTCCATTAATAATGTTATGAATGTAATGTTGTGATTCTGTTTCATGTTCCGGATTCAGCTTTTTGTTGTTTTTGTTGTTGTTTTGCTTCCAATGTCAAGGTAGACTCTCTTCTTCCCACTCAAGTCTCATTAATGGCATTTCATGTAACAATAAGAGTTTGGTGGCAACAATATTGCCATAAAACAACTCTAGATTGGATAGGCATTTTTGGAGCTGTGGCAGCAGGGGAAAAAAAAGTAACCACTAGATGTGGTTCTGTCTCATCAGCAATTGACCCAACAACGCCCTCCATTGGCTCGGCGGCGCACTGAAGCGACGGAGCACATTCCACGGTAACTCGCGCCTCCTGTTCACATGGAGGAGGCTGGAGCTGCTCCCACTCTGCTGGAACCCGAGCTGCATTCCTCCTCATTCACACGCAGGGCAGCCGCCGAAGCGAGCACGACTACTCCGTGACGAGAGTGGAAATGTCTCCAAGTTTTGGAATTTAAACCATGGCAAGGAGGATATCTATTCAACGAATCACTTAAAGCTGTGAGTATCACGTCGATTTGGGTTACAAGTTTCCATCTGAGGTGAAATGTGGAGGGTTGCGGATAAAACATACGAGTGTTTTTTCCTTCCTCCGTGTTGCGAGTTTGCGTTCGTCTTCTTCTGCTCGTCTCGCCGAAAGCTATTCTGTATCGCTGGCGCTGGGTGTATGGTCGGCGATCCGCGAGTTTGAAGCGGTCGACTGCAAACATAGCATTGGACAAGGCTTTCCTTAAACCACTCAAGTGGATTTAATTCTTCAATGCAGCAATCGGTGTTCATTTTGGTCTGACCAGTGTCTCTGTAAATCAGCACCGAGAACCCCCGAGTGACCGATTGATCATCCACAAAACTCCGATATTTAGACTCGCTGGCTACAACGTGCTTTGCTTTATGCTTTATAATAGTAGACAGGGTGTTCCTCAGCAAAACCTTGATCCATACTACAGACCATTGATTATTTTTCTGTCAACAATTTGCAGAACACGCTACGTTTCACCTACCAACTAGTTGTAGGCTAATCCCTAAAGAGGGATCGCGGTTTTATTGAGCTCTGTTCCTGCCCTTATCGCCTGTTTTTAAAATAGGTTACCACAAAGAATAACATCCACTGGGTTTCTAGGTGGTTTGGAGTGCGTAATGCTGTTGCATGGCTCAGAGAAGGAATGTCACCACCATACATAATTATAGGTTTTCACAGACTGACAGTGACTGTGTCGCCGGGAAAATCATCCCTGTGTGGCACTGGGAAGCATGCGTTTATTTAGATGAGATTCGTTGCATGCCTGTTCGCTTTTAATGGCCCAGGCTATATAGGCTACTTTGGGCTGTATCAATCTCTAAATGGACATATGGGAGGAGTGTTGTATTTCTCGAGGGGACGTGGTGGTGGGGCTGCTTTGTAAAAAATAAAAAAAATCGATTACCCAATTAGCTTTAAAATAATTAGAAATTGTGTTGGTGCTGTGAAAAGAGCGTTAATCTGCTAACGAATGAGAGGCAATTTGTAAGCTTTGTTACATTCGACAGCAATTGAATTCCGTATTGAGCTCCGATAGTGTTGCGAGCTGTGGGTGTGTGTTGGGTGTGCATCAGCTATCGGAAATGCTCCTATTCCGTTTTTTCTTGGATTCTCAGCAGTTGTATTATTTTAAATGGAACATGGAATAACAATCAGGGCCAGCCCGATCTATACACCGGCTAATTTAGTTTCAATTCAAAGCCTGTAGCCTGCCTACCCCTTTTCATGAATCTCATTAATCCTATGCATAATTTTAACCAGTTGTTATGTGGTGTGTCGTTGGGATTTGACCCCGATTTTACCACTATGCTGTCAAGGAGCGGCGTCTCACTGACGACTACATAAAACAACTTTTCATATGCAAATTAGGCGCCATATCAAGCGTGACGTCAATGTTAGTTTAAAAGGCGGCAGTAGGTGGATGTCCGAAGCTGATCATTCATCCAGCAATGATGGTGACTGACAAACACACCGCGCAACGACATGCTCTTCCACCTCTTAGGATCTGATACAGGCTAGGGACCACTGCAATTCATCACAGCGCGGTCGACATGGCATTCGCAGTGTGATTGCCTAAAAATGTAATTGGACGGGGCAATGTTTCCTGTTATATTACAAGTGGTCCCCTCTCTACATAAACGAACAATGCAAAAAGAACATCGACCTATTTTTCAGCGTGATAATTAAACAAATCGCTTTGGAAATTGCATTTGGGTGTGGTGGAGCCGTCTTAAATTCTTCTATTAAACCATCAATGGAATCAGTGATTTAAATGGATTTAGAAAATGTGTCTCTTATAGTAGGTACTTGAAACGTGAAAAAATACCCTACTAAGAAATAAATTCCATTGGCCAGTGAGAGGTTATGCAGTCTACTAAGTATTTCTCTGAAGTTTGAGATGCATATTTTCTGGGTGTAGCCACTCCTGAAGACGAATGAGGACCCTGCTCATATGCCTATCCCTATGTGCATTTAAAGTTTCTAAACATATTGTGCTGCATTTGGTTGACCAATGGCTCTGTTAATATTCACTACGTGATCATTGCATGCATTATGCCTATCTAACGGGAATTCAAATGTTCAAAGTAACTGCTTTGGTTTCTGTTTCCATTTTTTGCCCTATTGATAATCAGCTCATTATTCAAACAACAAAGACTTGATAAGGCAGACTTTAAAACATGATAAGGCAGTTGATTGATGCACTCATAACTTGATAGAGTGTGTCTGATGTGAGTTTACATGTTTATCCGGCAGCTTGTTCCACCTACTGTATATCTAATCTATTACTGACTAGCCAATGTGATGGAGAGCACTGTGATCACACCATCAATCAATCAATCGATACATTTCATTTTTGGCACCTTTCTGGTTATTATGGTTATTTTGCTTCTGCTTCGTCTACGACCTTGTATGGAATTTCACATGAAAGCTATCAGTCGAGCCAGAAAATTACAAGCAGTTTCCCCGGCAATCTCCTCCAATTATGATAGAAATCTCCCCACAATAGACCGGCCAAGTCATGCGTTTTCTCTTGTCTGGTTGGGCTCATTTTAGACCATGCCACGGAGGCCAGACCTATGATGTCCAAAGTTAGGAATCCAAGCTGACATGTGCACTTTGCACCCCTCTGGCTTTGCCTTTGTCACTCTGGACAGCCGACCCCAACGCCCAGACCGGCTTCCACCCCTCTCCCCATCACAGCATTCCTCTACACTTTCTTTTTTGGAGAGTGGCGGGGTGAAGTTGGTGTCTAATTAGAATGCAAATGGCCACAACGCGCAAATGGCTTTTCACACGTGAGAATTGATTCCCAGTGTAGCGCCAGGATAACTCGGCTCAACGCTAGCACCCCTCTAAACGTCCACTTAGCCGCATATTGCCCAAATAGGGGAAGAGCTGGAAGTAGCCGTGTAAAGCGCATAATGTATCCATGAGGGACGTGCTGAACCTGAGCACAAAGCCAATGCTGCTCTGTACGCTATTGGAATGGTGTGGCTGTATAGGTGAATACAATAGATTGCGGTTTCGGAGTGCAATTCTTGTGTGTGTGTGTGTGAGTGAGTGTGATTATACGATTATACTTGGCAAATCATAACTCCTCTTCCAGT
>NC_082394.1:9635616-9693134 GCF_031168955.1 Gadus macrocephalus
GCAGATTAGGGCCCTGTGAATCATGCCGAGGGGAATGTGGGGCACCCAGACTCAGAAAAAACAACCAAATCTCCTCCTTTCTGTTCCTAAACCCGTGGACAAGGGCTGGGGGGGAGGGGGAGGGAGGGATATTGATCACTTCTCCCAAGTCACTGGGTCATTCCTGTAAGACATGATATCGTGTTTTTATGGACACTCAGGCATACCTGATATGTAATGAAACGTATTTAGGATTAGGATAGTACGGAGAAAGACTAATTTCTGGCTAATTCTGTCATCACCAAAATGTGTTTTCTACTATTATTAAAAACAAAAAAACATGTTATATTACATTTGCGTTGCGAAGGTAGGCAGCCAGCACAACGGAGACCCAATTGAAACGATCCCTCCTGACACATCTCGCCAACTTCTCTCTTTTAAAGGTCACAATCTGTCAGCTTGGTCGCCTTCTCAAGAAGCGAGCCGTGTAGGTTAAAAGACGACAAGCGCTATTGAATTCCCTCACAAACCATTATGTCCCTCCAGAAACCCTGGAGCCAGGCAACATTGCCTTTACATCCACCCGGTATGTCACCTCCATGACAACCTCCTACTGTATGGGCTGGTGCAGGGCGGCTGATGGTGCGGATGCTGATGCAGTCACAGTTTAGATGAGAGGGCCTACTGGTTGTGTAATGTGCTCTCTGGAGACTGCAGTCTGCCTCTTTAGGCCTGTGTGTGTGTGTGTGTGTGTGTGTGTGTGTGTGTGTGTGTGTGTGTGTGTGTGTGTGTGTGTGTGTGTGTGTGTGTGTGTGTGTGCCTGTGTGTGTGTGTGTGTGTGTGTGTGTGTGTGTGTGCCTGTGTGTGTGTGCCTGTGTGTATTTGCATTGAGATAAGCAGTGCATTGTGGGATTGTATATTCGTCGATATGCAAGCCGTGTAAACTGCTGCAGAATGATACTGCTCGGGACGGGATACAATCTACGGCTTAAAGTGTGTGTGTGTGTGTGTGTGCATTGGGATACTTGTATTAAATGCCTTGTTACAGACTGCGGGGTGAGATGAAATGGGGAGGAGTTAACCCCGGCATTTGTTGTGATAAATGTTAATGGTGCAGCGTTATCTAATTGGGCTCCTCCTCCTCCTCCTCCTCCTCCTCCTCCTCCTCCTCCTCCTCCTGCTCCTCCTCCTCCTCCATGTATACCTTGCTCCTGCCTTACATCACCCTCCAACCTCAGCCCTCTGCACTGCAGTCCCGCTTCCACCGCCTCCTCCAGCACCACCACCACCCCCACCACCACCGGCCATAGTCTCTGTTATATTAACCATGGGATATCTTAAATAACTCACACAGCCTGCATTCCTCTGCCCCTGTAAATAAGACTAATAGAAGGCGGGCCTTTTGAAGAGGGCCACTTGGCCTGAGAAAGGCATGGCCGCGGGATAGCCCATCAATCATCAAGCTAGCTAGCGGCCTTGTCTGGCCCATGCATCGTGGCCATCATCAGAGCGGGGCTAGCCACCTCCACTCCCCCTGATCTCCCCCCCCGTTAGCGGAAGGAAGGGAGGCTAATTTCAAACAGGTCAATGGTGTGGTGTTGCCCCCTAAGGCACTCCAAAGGAATATAAGAGAGGTAGAGGGAGTGTTATGCATGCGTGTGTGTCTATGTCTGTCATATGTCACAGGGTACCGTGCCATGCTCTTGTAATGTGTTCAGCTGCATACTTTACCAACAGATGTTGTCTTGATTAACCACAGAGGTCTTCGTCGTTCACATTGCAGACTGTTGCATTTTTGTTCCGTATTAGATATCGACACTTGTTAATGGGGGTTCAGCTGTGTGCGAGCATGAGAAGGAAGGCGTGACGCGGGAAAACACCACTCAGTCCCTTTTGGTTTTTCCCTTTTTTTCTCAAAGTATGAGCCAGTATGAGCACTTAGTCCTCAAAAAAACAACAACGCAATCCTACTTCAGCAGCATAAGGGAGGGTAGATTTTGAGTAGCTTTCTCCCTAATTCACCATGGAGTGCATCCAAGCCCCTCACCTCTCCACACTAAACTCTTAGTGGCCACTTTCCTTGCGGCAGCTGTGAGGCTCATTCTGGGCCCGGCTTAGAAACAACTAAACGCTGTTTGACTTCATTGGAAACTGCAGCTTTGGCTGCGAAATCTGCCGGGTCACCGTTGCCAAACAGAACGGCCGCAAAACCAGCATCGAAAGGGAGATAAAGTTAAAATAATGGCCTAAAGGCCAACATTGCACTACAAAACCCCCAAGATCAACCTGCCGCCCGTTGGCCCAGGGTCTTTAAGCCGAGTCATAAATAACGTCGTGGGGAGGTGAGGTTCAGAGGCCTAGTGGTATCTGTTCCACCTCCCTGTGAGTTGGGCTTCACAAAGAAACTCCCGACCTGTCCGTTGGCAGGGATACAGCGGTGGAGGTACAGACAGAAGTTCTGCACCTCCTACCAAAGCCCCCTCCTCCTCCATCCTCTCTTATTCCGTCTCCCTCCAAATCACCTTCTCCCTTGCCTTTGTGCTCCTCTTAAAGGGTTAAAGAGAGCGAGAGAGGGCAGCCCTCAAAAGGGTTAAGAGAGAGAGAGAGGGAGGGAGGGAGAGAGGGATGGGGGGGGGGTCATGAGGAGTGGTCCCCCCCCCTGCTGTTCCTAGCCTCTATTGTTCATGGCCATTGTTGAGCCGGGCAGCGTGTCGAACCGCCGACACACGTACACAGACTCTTCCCCTTCCACCGTCGGACCCCACAGCGTCCCGGCGGTCTTCTCCCTTCCTCGCCGGCAAGCATCCAAAGCGGAAAGGGGGACTGTTATGACGGGCAGAATTCTGCTACCAACTGCCCAGTTCAACCTGCAACCCACTGGCCCAGTCCCTGCGGAGCTCAAGCTGAGGCTTCACCTCTGCAGGCTGAACGTGGCGTCCACAGGAGTTTCACGAAGCGCCCTGTGCTTGTGTTTGTGGGTTCGTGTGCATTTCCTCCCCTCAGCGGAAACATGTGGTCTGGGACCATAAACACTAACCACCACCCCCCCCCCCCATCACCCCTCCGCACCTCTACCTCTCTCGTCCTCCCTGGGCCCATCTAGTTAAGAGCAGCATGGTGTGCAGAACGGTGGTGGTGGTGGTGGTGCTGGTGAGTTCCTGGCCTAATTATTTAGCCAGACCTGGTCTACCTCTGTACTAAAACAGATCCTTTTTACCCCGAGGGGAGTTGGTGGGCTTTTAGGTCTCCTCTCCTCTCCCCCGCGGAGAAGAGGCAGCCAGGGACAGGGACAGGAGGAGGAGCACTGGGGGTTATTGCCCTCCTGGCCCCCAGACAATGCAGGAACACTGTAGGGTGGGGAGGTTTATAAGAGGGGGGGGGTGGGGGGGGCACTTCTTGGATTGGATAAGGAGGCACTGAGATTGGGGGGAGAAGAAGGGAGGGGGTGGAATGGAATGGGGGGGGGGGGGGGGGGGTCAAAGGTTACACTGATCCCTCTTGAAAGGTTGGGGTGGGGGCTGTGACGGTCGGGTTATATTGGCAGGAACCATTTGTTGGTTTCTTGAGATGGGTGGTTGGTGGGGGTTGGGGGAGAGGAGCTTTTGAGTGGGTGTGGGTTGGAGCCTCACATTGTTGTCCCATGATTGCTCCAGTTGTGCCAGGTCACCTCTGAACCCCTTGCGCTGACCTCCGCCAGGAGCTTTTTTCCAGAAGCCTCCTTGCCTCCCCTTCCTTTCCTACCGTTCCTTTTTCTTTATTATTTCACTGGACCAGTCCTGTTCGCCAAGAACTGCAGAAGAATGTGGCCGTTCTGGTTTAGTGGTCAGCCTCACCATTGTTGTTACCTGTGTGTGTGACCTCATTTAGCCCTTAAGATCAGGATGTCATGGCTCTTGGCAGGCCACTGAACCAACCCACCCCCCCCCCCCCCCCCCACTGCCCCCCACTGAAAGCAAACAATGGTATTGTCCAACTGAAATTTCTTCTTTCAACACAACACAGTGTAAGACAAACAACGACAGCCATACATGTAGGCCCTAGAATGGCACCATAATTGCCCCACATCTGCCGCTGCTCTACCCAGGTACACACAAACAACCGTAACAAGAAATCCATGACTGTGTAGATGTTTAATTTGTATCCCTTCAAAGAGGCCCCACCTCATTCTACCCGTCAGTGGCTGCAGCAGCAGCGGCGGCAGACTTGGCCGGGGCTCAGACACATTCTGAGCAGCACATCTCCCCAGTCTGCCCGTAGCCTGAGCTCCATAAAAGCTCTGAGCTCCTTTTTTCTTTTCTTTTCTTTTTTTTCCCTTTTGTAAAAAGGGAGGGAAACGCGAAATCTCAACAAAACGACGCCGGAGCCTCTTCCTTTGCCAGGATCGACAGGGAGAGGCAGAGGAAGAGACGTTTGGAAGGGAGGAAGGAAGGAAGGGTGGGTGGGGTTGTGCTTGGCAAGTTAACGCTAAGCTAGCTCAGAACAGGGCTAACCGCGCCTCACGCGCATGACAACGATGTTGCCGAGCGTTGAGCCCCGTTTTTACGAGTAGAGAGGGGCCGTCCCATGACGGGAGCCAGGGTGAGGAAAGATGGAGGTGTAGGGGTGGTGGGGGGGGGGGGGGGGGGGGGGGGGGGTCGGACTTCAGAGAAGAAGGACTACATAAAAGTAGACCAGAAGCTGAGTCAAACTCAAAGGGAAGGACTGAGCGGCAACGTCGGAGCAGCTGCCCACGCTCGCACCGCCACCCAGCCCACCGTCGCTTATGACTCTTCTTTTATTTGGAATCCAAGCAGATGTTGTGGAGAGCGGGGGAGGGGTCACTGTGGTTTTATTGGACATGAAGCCGGGGTTTCGGGGAAGGAAATGAAAGCTGGCCCCTTTCCTCCTGATTGGTGATTTGTCCTCGGTGTTGATGCCTCCTGGGTCGACGAGACCGCGACTCCTCCAACCTCTCATTTCCGGTTCGTACCCGACAGCGTGCTGGCCTCCTGATCTGGTAATATCCCCGGCCGAAGTGCCCTTGGGCAAGACGTTTAACCTCCGGTAGCAGAGTACCTTTTAGCGGCGGCAACAGCACTTCATAAAGGGCAATACATTCGCACTGGTTAAACTTTTTCCCTCGCAGCCTTCTACACTCAAACACTTGTCCTTGAGAAGCACTTTGAAAGAGAAAAAAAAAGCGTCTTCTACCTGCTTAGTCATTCGGGGCATGTCCGGAGAAATGGTTGGCAGCTAAATCCTTTTAATTGCTCATTTTGTAAATTCAGTAATTCAGTGGCCGGGTAATTCGGTTCTTTGCCTATTTTAATTAGCTTAGTGCCAAGCCTGTCCTTTTGTGGCGGTTCTGTCGGACAAGGCCACGGCGTGCCAGCTGCGTTGGCTGCCACTGCCCGCCCTGCACTCTGCATTGAGGTGCTGCGGCGGCGGCGTGCATATAGAGGGGCTCTTTTTGTCCCTCTTTTCTCTTGACTTTTTCTCTCGCCACTCGTCACATCTGCTGTCATCAGTGGAGAGAGAGAGATCCCATTCTGCTTAGTGTCTCATGTTCTCGCTCTCTCGTTCTCTCTCTTGCTCTCTCTCTCTCGCTCTCGTCCGCCCGCGCTGTTTCTCCTGTCCTTGATCACTTTGCCTTTCCGCTGGTCTCGCCCTCTTGCTCTCTCTCGCCTCGCTCTCTCTGGCGTCCTTGATCGGTTTGCCTTTCTGCCTCTTTTCTCGCCCTCTTTACCTCTCTGTCTCGCTCTCACCCTCTCTACTTTTCCCTCTGCCGCTCTCTCACCCTCTCACTCATGGTGAAGGGGACGTGATGAAAATGGCTGCTTAATCATGCAGAGAGGTCAACCAATCACGGAGCCCGGGCGTGTGATTTTAAGGGCCTTTTTAGATAGCACAGCGAGCAGAGGAGGAGAACGAGAGGGAGTGAGTCAGTGAGAGGGATGGACGGCAAATGTGTGAGCTGTATGCCCCCCCCCCCCGTTATCTGCCACCCCTCCGTCAGTTGTTCTGCGTCGACGCAGAACGTGGCCAACACACACGCACACGCACACACGCCGAGCCTCTCCAATTTACACACCTCATCAACAGATCTGTGGAGCCACAGCTCCCTCCTGATAATGTCAGCATGTTGCTCATGTCCTGTAAATGGAGCACGCACACACACACACACACACACAGACACAGACACGGTCTGCAGACAAGGCAGTTCCCACCTGAATGTCAATAGGAGAGTGACGGATGTATATGAGGAAGGGAAGGGCAAGTAGAGACCTGTCCACTCTCTCTGTTTCCTGTGCTCTCTCTCCCTCCCTCTCTCCTTCTGTCCCCCCGCCCTGCAGCCTCCCATTGCTCTGTCCCTCCCTCTCCTTCCGTGTTGACTGACAGCCCCTCCACCTTGTTAGCTGGTCAACACAGCTTCATATTTGATGCATAACCCATCCGGATTGGAGGAGATTTTGACTTGGCTCACATGCTAATGAAACTTCCGACGTGTGGATCGATTGACATTCATGTGAGCCGTCGGATGGATTCACGGTAGCCTTCCAATGCACGCTCCAATATGCGGGAGGACTTCTTGTCTGCGGAAGTAGAAGAAGAAGATGATGTCTATGTATAAAAATGAAACAACCCACATGAGAGTCGCGGGCTATTATTTAAAAGCTCATCCAAAGAAAATGTCCTCCGGCCAATTCGAACATTCTCTGGAACATGTTGATTCTGTTTTCCTCCTTGTAATGTAACACAAAATGGCAGAGTCATTTCCTATTGGAGCGTATAATCAGAGGGTCCGTGGGTGTCGGAGGAGGACATACACGCGTGTTTCATTGCATTAGGATTCAGTATAACGGGAGATGTAACACTGTACTCCCTGCCTGCCGTGCTGTTTCCCAAAGTGTGTGTGTGTGTGTGTGTTGAGTACTTCTATTAAATAGCCTCTTGTCTGTTCTCTTTATTGCTCTCTCTCCCTCATTCTGTCTCTCTCTTTAGTTCCCTCTCACAGCCTCCCCAGCGCTCTGACCTTGTGTGGGCGCATGCTGATGAGCGCAGAGTGGATGCACTCGTCGAGCGCTCGTGTGCGTGTGAGTGTGAGTGTGAGTGTGTGAGTGTGTGTGTGTGTTGTGTATTATGCGATTGTTGTGTAAATGCGGTGGGCCGCTAATTGACTGTCGGGCACGCCGCCTCTCCTTCAGCGGCTGAACCCTGCCCTCCAGCCGGTCCCGCGGGTCCTGCCAAGGCAATAGTCCGACCCCGCTCCGCCCCCCCCTCAGTCCCGCAGAAACGCTCCGGGGAGCCGCTCTGGCACCGTGCCCAATTGAGGGTGGGCACTCTGTTGCCCCCTCCCTCCGCCCCATCTCTTGTCTGTCTGGCCGCCTAGCTTACTGTGAGGCTGGCCTCCTGATTCGTTCCACAGCACTTCCTCTTGACAGAACATCACGCTCTTCCTTTTGAAGCTCTTTTGATGCGGCAGGTTTTTTCCCGAACAGATAGCACTCCTTCTGATAGCAGATCAAATGTTGTCCCATATCGGCGGAATGAACATGAGCTTTATTATTTGGCAGATCCCGTTTGATTTATGAGAAAAAACGGCAACAAAATAAACCTGCCCCCGGGTTTTCAAACTAACATGGCCAATTTTAAACATTGGCTCTTGCCAAAATTCAACACTTCACTCTCCAAACACTAGAGAGTCGGCTCAAACATAGGCCTTCCGCCAAAACAATAGCATGTAGCAGTTGGTGCATTCATATTAGCGTTTTTAAGCAAGCTTGTATTAGCCGACGGTGGCTATTGGCCATTATTTCTGACACGCACAAGAATTTTTTCAAAACTTGACAAAATTCACAATAAAATGGTTGGTTTCATGAGCAAAGTTTGGGGTCTTACTGGATAGCTTATTTTTCAAGCGCTTTGTATTTCTTTCGCAGTCCTCTTCTCTCTATTTACACTCATCTTATGGTGTGTTGACAGTTGAAGTAATCCAACTGTGTAGAATTAGGATCCCAGGGCCGGCTATAGCCCCTTCTCAACAGGCCTTCTGGTGCAAGCAGTAGTGTGGTTCATAGAATATAAACCAGGCGCGTTGTTTGAAATAACCCGGGATAACGCCACAGCTTAGGAGATACACGGCTAAGTATGTACACCACTGTCGGGGGATATTCTGCGATTACATTAAGCAACATGCATTTAAAACTGTTCACACTTTTAGGAAAAAATGCTGCCTTGTATATTGCCTCGCCCGCTCCTGAATTTTCTCACACAAACAGACACACACTTTTACACTCTTATCTACACAGTTGACTGCTGACTCACATCCAACACAAACACAGCCTATGACTTCCTGTGGTCGCGTTGTCCCAGGTCAGTTTATTGTTGGGCTGAGGTAAACATTACCCAGCGCAGAGGGGAGGAAATGACAAACAATAAAGTGACAAACTGACACTCTCCTTCAGCACTTTGTTTAGACTGGATACGCAAATGGCTGTGTGTGCGTGTCTATGGGTGTATGTGTGTGTGTGTGCGCGCCATGCAGCCACCGAAACTATTAGAGAATAAAGCAAACCAGTATGCTAGAGAATGACCTGCTGTGTGAAGATGGCTGCCTGCCAGTTCCTTCCCCTCCTACTTCACAAAGCATCTGCATGCTGGCAGCCACCATATTCACTTTTTGCTGTTGTTCAGAACTGACAAGGATGTAGGAGGCATCACCAAGACACCAACAGTTAATTGAAGGATTCCTTTTTTTTGCTATCATTATTTTCAACTTCAGGTGTGGTTTTTAATTTGTCTTTTTTCAAAGTCTGATAGAATAATTGGTCATGCTTCTTAGCGCAGAGAGGGTCCGTATCTTCAGGGATTCTCTGGCACACGATAAGAGGTCTGCTCCACAACAAAGAGGCAAAAACAAGGATTTGACACCATGGCGCTCTACGCATGCACCTTTTTGAAAACAACAAGGAGGGATTACCTATCCAGCTAAATAGCTTAGGCTCAGGCACAGCCTCTCAGCCTCCATACACATCTCGCTTTGTCTCTAACATTAGCATTTCCCAAATATTAGCCACGCTCCAGTTAAAACCCCCAGTGTGTAGGATGTCTGAGCCCGCGACTAGACATCCTTTTTTTAGCTCTTGTTTGATTCAGGTTATTTTTTTGTGTACATATTTTTTGTTTGTTTACACTGCATGGTCAGACTGCAGTTTTGAGCTACTTTAAGTGCTCGCCCAATAAAAAAACGTTGATTTCCCCGGGTATCTGCACGGAGCGATTCACCGGGAGAGATAGAAAGATAGAGAGGCAGGGGAAGGCGAACGATTGATTCACAGCAGAGGTGTTGTGGATGGTTTTATAAGTCGCTCAACATTAAAAGCAAACGTATTTCCTGTTGTGATGCTGCGGCAATCCTCACCTCTGCTCCGCCAAAGCAATCCACTGGCAATATGGCTTATTAAATTATATTGACTGTGTTGGAAAAACCGAGGGAGGGGTATGGCCCGTGGGTGCAGAGGGGGGGTAGCCTAAAGTGAACGAATGGGCGGAGAGAGAGAGAGAGGAATGAGAAAAAGGACGAGAGAAGGAAGAAAGATCCACAGAGATGAGAAATGGAAAAGTACGGGGGAAAAAAAGTTAAGGGAGGAGGAAAGAAACGGTTGGTGCCGGTGAGCAGGGAAGAGGTGAGCTAGCTCGCTCCTAGCTTCACTGCTAGAATTGCATCCAGGCAGTTTCGAGTCTGAGTCAGCAGGTGGTGAACCGGGACCCTTGTCTATGGTGTTGCCCCCCCAGGCACGCCGGTAAAATACGTGTATACACACACACACACACACACACACACACAGACACACAGACACACACAGAGGGAAGAGAGACCTAGACAGAGTGTCAGAGCTGTCGCCCTGTCTCTCTCTCTCTCTCTCCCCAGCCGCGCAGCCCTAGCCTGTGCTACAGCAGTCGCGCAGCCGACCGCGGCTAATTAGTAGCTGCCGCTGCTGCATGGCCTTCCTCGGCAGCACTGTGCTAAGCCCCGGCGCCGCTCCTCTGTGGGCTGTGACTGAGCCTGCTGGAACTTCACTCTGTAACCCATGGTCTGTGTTTGTGTTTTTTTTCGTTGGTGCCGGCTTTCTTTGTTTGTGTGGGGCGGATCTGCAGATGTTGCAGGTGGAACAGGAAGCGTCTGATCTTCGCTTTTGTGTTTGCGCAGTGGCGGTGGCGGCGGCTCTCTGCTCTCCACTGTCCTCCTTTGTTGAGCTTTTGTATCTCCTTCATCCCCTCGTCTCTTTGAGAGGAAAATTATAACGCGCACACACCTTACCATATTATAGTACCATTCAAAATCAGCGTTTCTAATAACGGAAACAAATGGTGCCTGGGTGACCTCTTTCCCATCAATAATGAGCGATTATTATACATATAATAATCTACAATATACGTTATACAATAATTATGCCTCGCAATTATAGCAAGACATGATGACAGCTGAGACACTCAATGGGAGCCCAGGCTGCAAATGGCCCACATGTTTGCTTCCTTCCTCGTGTTCTGGGAGCGCCATTAGGCAAATGTGTTGGTGAGTTCTCTGCCATAGAACATCAGAATCAGATTACATTTTTATTGTTGAGGTGTGTGTATGTGTGTGTGTGGGGATGGGGGACGGACGGACGGACGGACGGACATTTTGTAACTTTCCAGCCCTCTGAGGAAGGCTAGCCTGGTGACACACTGTGGTGAAGGTGGTGGTTGCGAGTGGTTAGTACCCCCTCAGTGTGTCGCCCCGAAAACGCTTTTCCCTGAAGACCTTACCACCACCCATCGCCCCGGCCCCCTCCTCCCGCTGAAACCACCACCAGTATAACCACATAGCTGGAATAGCGCAGCCACCGCGAGCCACCTCCGCGAGAAGCCCGCTAATCAAATCCACATTACAACAGGCATGGGAGAGGGAGAGAGAGAGAGAGAGAGAGAGAAAGGGCGAGCGGGAGCAAAGTCCTAGCTCAGCACAGGAAACACGCACACACAGCTGGAGAACAGACGGTGAATAAAACGTAACTATACCCACATGCCTGCTTTTACACACACACACACACACACACACACACACACACACACACACACACACACACACACACACACACACACACACACACACACACACACACACACACTCACACCGCATACATCCAGAAGCCATAGGCGGTAGTGGCAGCCCAATAACCCGCGATGACGTCCTGGTTGCCCCCTGGCCTTGGGGCAGGATCTGGGCCACTTAGCCTCACGCTTGCTGGACATAGCACCCCAAGCGCTACCTGTCCGTGCCCGGCATGGCGATACTTTGCCTGACGAGTGACTCACAAATGTGTTGTGAATGGGCCCCCCCCCCCCTGTGGGCGGGAGGGAGAAGTCGTACGTTAACCCAGATGGTAAATGTAAGCGCCATATATTTGGCCAGGTTCTACGCTAGCTTTTAAAGAGCATTGTGAGTCGAAAGAGCTTTACGACTCGGTGAGCGTTGTTTAAACAAATGATTGTAAGGATGATAATGGGAATGACATGGTATGCAAACACAGTGAAGTTAATCACCCGGTGTAGAAAGTTTGTGGTAGAACGTATCGACGCCCGCCGTGTACCTCGGGCAGTCCGGTGGGGGAGGCAGCGCGTATGAATTATTTAACTCTGTTCTGTTCAACACCCTGAACCTTTTGCTTTAAATCCGCTACCCCTGCCTTCACCTCCTCAATGTCCTCAATTTCCTCTCCTCTCCCTAGCAATTGGGTGCTAGTCTCAGTCCAATACGAGGCTGGTCCCCACCAGTCATTCGCCGGCGTCGTCTGTATCGCTCACTGCCATTCCTGGCAATTTCTCTCCCAACAAAACACTGGAATCTCTGAGAACCTCTGCACTGCATCCAGACAAAAGCCAGAAGGCACCTCTTTCGCAACAATTAATGACCAGCTCCTTCCATCAAACCCTCCCCATAAAAGGAAAGTTAATCTGCATATGTGTTTGTGCTGTTTATTTGCTTTTTCAGAGGGGATTGGAGAAGCAATAATACTTTTCGGCTAGGAGGTCTCCAATGCAGTTCGTCTAAGAGTTCAATTTGCATTTTAGATGCTAATGTAGCCTTTCGGGCGAGCAGGAAGAGCTGTAGTGCGCCTTGGTTCTGTCTCATTGCTGTTATTCATTAGGCCCGGATAATTGCGGCGGCTGGTGCTTCGCACATTTACCGCCAGCAGTAATGGAACGGCACCATCCTGTCCACGGAAAGGTCAGGCCGCGCAGGGGATCGAGGGATGCCGCAAGACGCCAACCACCAGGAAAAATGTGTTTCTTTCTCGGGGAACGGAGCGTCTATTTTCCGAATGACTAGACGGATAGGAGTGGGGTCTCAACCCAGTGGCAGTTGAATTCAGTTAACACCTTTTTTAGAATTGGACCCTTTTAAATGGCAGCAATTTAAATGAGGAGGGGGGGGGGGATACGACAGTAGATCCTCTGATTCTTTCTGAGGACCGTCCCCCACCATCCAAGTCGCAAAAGTATATCTGGTAACAAGGTTTTTTTTTTTGTCACTGGAGGAAGTCTTAACCTTCTGCCCTCTTGATCAAATCACATGAGCTTTAACAAGCCGGGCCAGTGCATACAAGGCCTCCCCCGGCTCATCAAGGGAAGGGTCAGCACTCAGCTGACCCGCGGAAGGGATTGGGAGTGTATTGCGGCACCGCGATGCAGGCCAGCTTAGCAGGCCAATCCCATTATCAAGCAGTGCTTGTGAAATAATAGGTCACGGCTTTCTTGTAACCATGACTTATTAGGTATCTGGTTTTTAATGCTTCCGCTTCATACAACAGATTTTCTTTCAGCAAACTTGTTTGGCCGGGGGAACGAAAGGCCTCTCGAAGTTATATGACACGGAAATGAAGCGCAAGTCTCACAAACGTCAATCTAAAAGATGCGCCCACACTTTTTAGAGAAATGTCCGATTTAACCTCCGCTTTAAACTTTGGGAGACTTTCACTCGCCTCTGCGGACAGATTTTTCCGTCTGTTTTTCTAATACTAGCGTAGCGGTGTCCAATTAAAATGCGCTACCCCCGGGAACTCGCAACACGAAGGATATTCCTGCTCTGTCATTTCGCAGCCTTGTTAGCAGCGGCATGTATTAAGTCCCACACAGGTGCAAAGTTTTAGCCCGTCTGAATCCATCTACATGGACGGTTAATGGCTGTCAAACATCCCCCCGGCCGTATTTCCAGTCTGCTAGGAAAGTGACGCTGAGTGGTAAAAGCAGATGAGGAATATCGCTGGGATTACGAGCGGCATTGAACCCCGGAAGGCTCTGGACTCGTGGCAGGTAATTTGCCTGGCTAGCGTTTTTGTGATATATTTACAAACCTGGCCATGTTTGCCTGCTGAGAATGTGAAGGCCGGGGCCGGTGGGTGATGGAAAGAGGCTGGGCTGATTGTTTAGCAGCCGCCTGGAATAGCCAGGAGGAACAACTGCAGCAATGGGTTGTTGTATAGCTTTCCGTGAAGAGGTATAAAGTAGCGCCGTCTTGCTCCAGCCTTTTTTTGTTCTTAATACCTCTCTGCCGTTCAAGTGTTTTGTTTTTCTTCCGTATTGGGAAGGATGATGTTGGAGCTCACAAATAATGTTGTCGGTGCGCTTGTCTGGCCGTTGTGTCTGTGCTGGTACACAGATTTTCCTACGCGGCTGCGGCTGGCGCAAAGTTGGCACACCCCAAGTTGTGGAATTTGATATGTGGGTCTTTCTTTTGAGTGGAATCAAGCGAGCAGCGGCCCCCCTAAAGGCCTGAGTTATGTCTGCCTCCGCCCCCCGACCATGCGTTGTCCACCAGAACGCTCCGTGGTATTATGTTAAGTCGGAGCCCTTGATTTATCCAGTGGCCGACTACCCTCTTCTCTTTATGTCAGTCATCCTCTCTCTCTCTCTCTGTCTCTCTCTCTCTCACCACTTCCCAGCATGCCTCCTGTCCTTATCACTCCTCCGTGAACCCGTATCGTCCTATACGACCAGACTCTTTGTTATCCTTTCACTCGGTGTGTGTGTGTGTTTGCCCGCTGCTGCCGCTCCCTCCCTCCATCCTTCGGTTTGTCTGCGGTTTGTGCTTATGTCAACTAAACGTAGACTCCTGATCCTTTGGGTGACAGATCCTTCTTTTACTCTGTTGTGTTCTTTCTTTTCCTTTTTCTTTTTTACTCGCTTGTTGCAGGCGTTTTGTCTGGCAGGGGAACACCCAATGTAAACCGAGAGTGACACAAAGAGAGAAACATACTCTCAGCTGTTTACTCTAGCTCTCGGGGTTATGATTCACATGGCCCCGACACACCGAAGGGGCCGCCTGCCAGTAATGTGACCTAATGAACGCCAGCTCTCTGGATCGTCGCTTTGTCTTGCGCTCCAACCGCCTTCCTACCCCCCCCCCCCCCCTGCTGCATAGACACACAATAGGCTGCTGTTACTCATCCTACCGGCCCGACTGGTCGGCCCGGCTCTCGGCCCCTCCCATCGGGTCCGAGGGCCCACCTCCCTTGGCTGGAGCCGGGTAGAAAACACGTCCGTCTAGGAATGGAATGAACGTTTAATAGCTAATGGATTAATAGTCTGCCGGTGAGTCATTACGATAACCAAAATAAATCACGATTTCTAAGTGTATAATCATACTCGTAGTAGATTTCTGGGGCTGAGTAAAAGTTACAACACAGCCCCACCTGATGAACTTTGTGAATTGACTCTAAGGCAAAGCAGGCAAGTCCTGGATTCTCATGTGAATTGTTTTCTTTTACATAACAAAACGGAACAGAAGGTATTCTCTCTAGAGTAGAAGCTGCTCAAAGTGCTCCTCGATGGCTGTGTGTGACAGATACCCAACTGCGCAGCCAGCACACGGTCACCTCTTAGCTCAACGTGTACTGACGCTGCCACCGGTAATCTCCCCCCGCTCCACGTCGCGTTCCGCCTCGTTGGTAACCTGAAAAGGTATCTCCCACTGCTGCTTTCACCTTACCTTAACCCTCGCTCTCTCTCCATTACTCTGCCTCCCTATTACTATATCCCCCCTCGCATCACTTCTATCTGCCGCCTGTCTCTCTGTGTCTCTGTCTCTCGCTCGCTCTCTCTCTCTCTCTCTCTCCCCCCCATCCTTTTGTCTTCCTCATCCGCATGTCACTCGCTCACTTATGTTCCCTCTTTATGTCTCTCAACCCTGCTATAGAGGAGCAGCGAGGCGTGCGGGCCACACTTCACTGCAAATATCTGCTGACGAACTTGGGGAGTTCTCAAGGCCTATCTATTCTCTTGAGTGTCTTTCTCCCTATTTCTCTCTCCCTCTCTCCTCTGTATATCTTTCTTGCCTTCTCTCTCTCACGCGCATGCACAGACACACGCACATCGCACACGCACAGACACGCTCACGCACACGCACAGACACGCTCACGCACACATACTCCATTTGGACAGTCACCAGCTTAAAACCTGGCCCCAGAGCGAGAAGTTTTGAGATAAAGCAAGCTTGTCTTTTGTTTCAGCTCCAGCTCACGCTGCCACTGAAGATAATTAACTTTGGCCTCGGTTGACTCAGCTGTAAGGGTGCTATTTAAGCAGGGACGACGTTCCTGCCCCACTGTGATTTCTAATGGGGTGTAGTGTTGGTGGGTGTGGGTGTGTGTGTGTCCTCCAGTATTTTTATGGTGAGACTGGCCGAGGCGTTTGTATTTCTGGGCGGGATAAAGTTGAAGGGATGTAACTCTTGACACATGGACAAAGGAAGAGTAATCCCATTCTGCCACTTTTCTTGACCTTGAAGTACACAATAAATGTCACCTTCCTCCCGAGATGTCAAAACGCCTGTCGACAAATAAACTATAGCCGGCCATATGTAATCAGAACTGCTAGGTGTGCTGATTAGTGTCTAAAATCAATCAATCAGAGGTGTGTGTGTGTGTGTGTGTGTGTGTGTGTGTGTGTGTGTGTGTGTGTGTGTGTGTGAGTGTGAGATGATCATGTGGGGGAAGGAGCTGGCTTGTTGTTTCTCTGTCCTGTGAATCGTCAGGGCTGGGCTGCAGGCATACATTGGCTACAATGGCCGGTGACACAAGCCATATGGCGTTGTAACAGTATTTAGAGATCAGGCTAAAACCAGGCAAAGTATCTGCTGATTCGCTCGCGTGTGCCGTCCATCCGGACAGCGTACGTCCGGATGCAACATTATCTCTAATGGACAAAGATGGATGGCATGGCGTACAGAGTCCAGAGAACCAGACCACTGGCTTGTCCATCTGTGTGTGTGTGTGTGTGTGTGTGTAGAGCAGGTAGAGAGCTGGTTGTTTGTGTCTAATCAGGGCATGGGGCCAGGCCTATGAAGTACTTAATATGAAGGGAGGCAAAGGCGCCCATCTCTGTGATCAATCTGCTCCAATCCGCTGGCCCACAAAGGGTGACGAGCAGCAAAGCCCTGATGTGCGGTCCGGCAGTTAGCGTGGAAGACATTAGTTGGGTGGAGGTTTTAAGTGCTCGAAGCTCTTTGTAGTGCAAAAGGCTTTGGATAGGGAGGCCGCGGGGAGCCCCCTTGAGATTCTCTGCAGAATTCATATCTGTCCGTTCTCACACTTCCCACTGAAAGGAGAATAATAAGCTGTGGCCAGGCTCTCCATTTGAACCCCCCGCTTTATTTTTTTCCTCTCTCCATTTGACTTCTCCTTGTGGTTCCTGTCTGTCACCGACATGTCCTCTCTGTGCCCTGCCTTTGTGCCGTTCCTCCCACTGATCCTGAGGCGATACCAGGTCCATTGAGCCCACCACCCCCCCCCCCCCCCCCCCCCCCCGCCGTCATTAGCTTGCTCTTTAACCGCCGCGCAAACATCACAGACGCCTTTTGTGTTCAAACGGTGGTGATTCGATAAACACCCACACCCCTCCGCCCACACCGCCACCACCAGTGCCAGTGTTGGCTAGGTGGCATTCTGTGCCTACGCCCACCTAGACATGTCACATGTATGATGAAAGGCTTATGTTGGCATCGAGGAAGACATTTTTTTTTAAACCTAACATCAAGGGCCCTGGTGACTTCCGACATTGCAATGGTTTTTTTGTTGCTTGAATCGTTGCATCCTATCCCGCCCCTCCTTTGTCCCTGGCCCCCACCTCAATAGTCCTCATTATTATCTCCAGCTTCATCCTGGTCCCCTTGAGAAGGGGGATTTATAATGCCAGACGGATGCTTTTTCTCCCTTTTACAAGAGCCAACGCTGTCCAACCAATGCTTTATTCCTCTTCATCTTCTTCTTCTTCTTCTTCTTCTTGCTCTGCTCAGCAGTCTGTTGGCATGGTTGGCTGCCCAATCTGTTCTTGGTGTTGGGGGTCTTCATAAGACAGGCAGGGAAGAGAAGGGTAGGACATGAGGACCCTGGGAAGGAAGCGAGGAGCCTGGGAAGGAAGCGAGGAGCCTGGGAAGGAAGCGAGGAGCCTGAGAAGGAAGCAAGGAGGCAGGGAAGGAAGCAAGGGCAGTAGAAGGCTCTAGTACTGTGTCTAGTATTGTACGGCAGTCGGCAGCATTCCTCCGCGGTGAACACAATGGGCGGAATATAATCAGACTTTATGATGGAATGTGCTGGCTTTGTTATGATGGAAGGAATACAGATGGGCGTAGTGAATAAAGCCTTAAAACAAATCCCCGACCTTTATGATTGTCTACAGTTTTATATATCGTACCCTCCCCTCCACACAGTATCCATTGTGAACGGTTTGTCGGCAATCCTGTATTGCTTTTACTCCCAGTGAAATCATCAATCGTCAATTTCGATATTGCCAGGATCTGTTCTCAACTAAATTCCTGCGTTACGGCCACATGTACATGGCTACCTGTGCGCACTGCTGGAAACACCTCCAAATGTCGCTGAACAACTCTGTTGCAGAGCCCCAGGAAGATTAAAGCTCCGCTGTTTGTTGTGACGGGCAGCTCCTCTCTGGCGTTGGTTATTTGGGTTCTGCAGGCGTTGGCATGCAGTGACATGCTCGACTTGTGATCGCTGCCTTCAATGCATAGTTTAGTACCCACACACAGCTCTGCGCAAGGGGAAAGCGTGATATGTGGTTGGATAATTGAGGTTGCTCCATAAAGAATCTGACAATTTCACTGACTTACGCCAACACTTACTCAATCTCACAGCCGCCTGCCAGAGGTCCTATTTCAGTTTTAGTCACAAGGGAGCAGGTTTATGTTTGTATTTAATTTCTGATATAATAATCATCACTGTATTGTGCTATATGACGTGGTCCTGTGGAATCCAGGGGGAAGTGAATAGAGTGATGCCTCTGACACACAGACGCACACGCACGTGCGCACACGCACTGGGTCAATAGAAGCATGCTCATGCTAGCAATGACAACTCTACATTTCAACGTTGTGTTGACAACTGCATGTGGATGTCCGTGGTTGGATAGACAGCTAGCTGTGTGTGTGTGTGTGTCTGTTTGTCTGTGTGTATGTGCGAGTGACGCTCGGGTGTTCTGTGACCTACATATTAACTATCTATCCCACCTACACACACACACACGCACACGCACACACGCACAGGATTTGTCAAGGAAAGACTGTCCCGGCCGGCGTCGCGCTGTCAGGAGATTAAGACTAAACCACTAATCTGACGGCACCTGGCTCCGTGTCCGTTTTGAGTGTGTTTTCTTTTCATGCGTTTGTGTGTGTGTGTGTGTGCGTGAGTGTGATTGTGTGCATATTTCTTTCGCTTCTTTGAAAACCCCGTCAGGTTTTATGGGGCGTACAGCACAGCAGAGCCTCCAAGAAACAGGATGCAACAGAAGACCCATTCTTTGTTTACCTGGAGAAGCTGAAGTCCATTGGGCATGGTGTCTGAAACGTGTGGACCACCGCGTTGGTCTGTCGCGTCCCACGGATCTCCTTCAAAACCATTGGATTTAACACTGATGTCAAAAGAGGCCTGTTGGTGTGAGAAAGGAATAGGTGTGTGTGTGTGTGTGCGTGCGTGCGTCAAAGGCCTGTTCATGCAGAGGCCGAGGGGGAGGGATGGATGGAAGTGTTGTGTCTGCTGCTGTTCGGGTGGGTCGGTAATGACAGCAGGAGGAGCTCTGGCGTGGAGCCCTCCTGGGGGGTTCGATCCCGGTCCTCAAGGCCAATGTATTTACTCTTTTCTGTGTCAGATCATTAGGAGTTTACCCGGCGTCAGCACATTGTTTACTATCTTGCCCCTCAGTGCTCTGTTTAAGACTTAATTTGAAACACGCTCATTAAAACATCTGATAGACTCGCTGATCAGATATTTTGGCAACAATCGATTCATTTTTCACCGACTCTGCGAAACACGAGGTCTGTTCTCCTCGCTCCGCCTCACAACAAACAAACGTTGTCCGCTCCGGTCTTGAATACCAACAACAATGCCGGTGCCCCCGGCCGTCGGCACTGACCCCGCCGCGACCCTCGCTGTCTGAATAGTTTATTTTTGCGAGTCTGCTGTTGGTCTCGTGCTCTCGTACAAACCTTACAAAGACAAACGCTGACTTGTGGAAAGAGGGGGAAGGAAAGCAACACAACACTGCCTTTGTAGCGGAGGGCGAGAGAGGGGGAGAGAAGATTGAGAGAGAGAAAAAAAAAAAGAAAAAAGGCGGCACCTGTCACTTGTAGCATAGCTACACTCCCCCAGCTAGTGGTCTGATGGGGTGATGGATTCCGTGTATCAAGGCTTTGCCGAAAGGCATTGAAGTCCTGGCCAGTTCACATTCCGCCCACATTCCCAGTGTGAGCGGACTTTACGAGGGATCTGTCTCTGGGGCCTGATCTCGTGACTCCTGAGGGAGGGGTGTATGTATGGATGTGTGTGTACTGTGTGTGTGTGTGTGTGTTTGGCAACAAGGCGGTGGGTGTCCGTTCTACTCACACACACTCCAGGTCTGACCCCGCCCTCCTCCGTCTTGGCCCAGATTGAAGGAATGCCGTCAGTGGGCCCCAGACAACTGTGTCCTGAACTTGCACACAAAAACCCTCTTGTGTGTGCGTAGTTGAATACTTGCGTGTCAGCGATGAGCGTTGTATCGCCCCCCTTGTGTGCATATTGTCGTCTTTCCTTGTAAAAACGAAAAAAGGATTTGTGGTCGGGGTTTTTGTAAGTGTGCATGTGGCTTCACATGACGGCATGGGAAGAGACATTTGTCTGATGTAACCACAGGTTACCAGCTGTCTCGGACACATGCACACTCATGCACATACACACACAGGCTTGTCTTGTAATCTGCGTGGCACACTGGGAGCAGTTGTCCCTATGCTCACTGTCTTCTTATCTTTGGCTGTGCAGTTTCTTATTTTTTTTACGTGTTCCAGCTACAGTCTCCGAAAAAAAACAGAAGACCTGGAAATAAGTTAATCATCGTATGTCATACTCGTAGAGATTTAGGCAGGGGACGTGTCGTTATTTCCGATGATTGTTTCATGATTATGCATTTAATCTCCTCATGGCTCATGAAACCCACTCAAAAAGCCATTTTGGAATGAAATCTTAAACCCATTATCCCATGAAACAGACGAGCGGCCTGGAAACCCCGGCTTGTAAACAAAAATACTTCCTCCGAGCCAACCCTACTTTAGGAGGGGGAGAGAAAAATTGAAGTTCCTGTAGAGTGCGTTTGTAAGCCAGTTTATTGATACATTACCTCACTTATTACAAATGTTTTTGCTATGTCCTTACACACACTCTCACTCACTCACTCACTGTTTTATTTTAGTCTTGCACTGCAAAGTTTTTTTGCCATGGTACCTGGAGCATGTACATCATATCGGTGGCGACGTTCCATTTTCGTTCAATCTTCCGCTAAACTGATTTACATTGTTATAAAAGTGGTGGAATTGGAGAAGGGAAGAGGGGTTTGGAGGTGGCGGTGGGGGACGCACGTAAGGGACCTTTTATAGGCCCCGAGAATCTGCCTGTCAGCCTTCTCCGCGAGTCAACGCAGGAAGGAAATGATACAGTACATCAACAATAGGATACAGCAGAGCACGTTAATGGTGCAGGAGCTGCACTCCCATTATAGCCAGCTGTCTGACGGTTTCACTTGGCTTTGCGGACGGGCCGAACAGAAGCATAAGCTGTGTTTATTTCATTCTTCTTTTTTTTTTTTTTTAATAAGCTGTCCAAAGTCGCTATGGATCAAAGCGTCTGCTAAATGAATCAATGTTATGTAAATGTAATTTGCTACAAGGCTACCACTTGTTAATACGGGAATGATTCTCCTTTCGAGGCAATGCAATCAATCGCTTTGCACAATGTCGTCCTCTGTGTTGACTGGTGCTATGGAGACGGAGCTGTTGAACACGGCTAGCTGACCGGCCGAGCAAAACGTTATTCCTTTCAAGCATCGCAATTCTGTACATTTGAAAAAAAAATTGTGAATGGGTCATTTTGGTTTTAACGTTTTGGTTTTAACATTGGGGTTCTGGTCCTCCAGGCCCATCCGCATCCGCTGCTGTTTTTTGTTAATGGACGTGGCCAATCAGAGCTGAACGTAGTTGATGGTGATGTACTATTGGCGAACACATCATGGTGCCCTCTGTAGGACGTTAACATCACATTGACGTTTCTAGCTTAAATGTATTTCTCATTGTCGACCTGACAATGCGATGACTGTGGAAGCAAAAAGAATCCCGATACTCGCATGAATCAATATTTAGTTCCCCCCCCCCCCCGTCCCTAAACCACTGGCCGGGGCAGACAGTAGACCCACTAGGCAGTGCTCAGCCTGTAGTCCACCAGTCTGTCTGTGCCTACCTGTAAGTGTGTGTTTGTTTTGTGGGTGGATGAGCTTGGCGGGGCTAGGTGTTGTGTAATAAGTGTAGTTGTACTTGGTGTGTTTATGTCTGTTTGTGTCTATGTCTGTGTGTGTGTGTGTGTGTGTGTATGTATGTGTGCGTGTGTGTGTGTGTGCGTGTGTGTTTTTGATTAGTGTAGTCTACCCCATGGGATCACACCCTTCCGTCTGTCGGTCCACGCAGCCTCCTGCTCGACTATTCGGCAGTGTCTGTTGGGAGGGGGGGAGGGCGGGTGTGTTCGTGTGTTTGTGGGGGTGGGGAGGATGGGGGCGTGATCCATTCTGCCCATATGCAGATCGTGGTGGAGGTGGAAGTTGTGATGGTGGAGATTAGACGTCCCCCAGTGTAAATGGGGGGGTGGGGGTTGGTGTGATGGGGATTAGGGTTTTGGCGCATCGCTTCTACCCTTACCCCCCCCCCCCCCCCCCCTCTCTCCTCTCTCATGCACACACACATACACGTGCGCACACACACACACACCCCTAACTAACCCTTAGCTCTCGGCCACGTCCATCTCGGCACACGACCCCCCCGGTGTAAAGCCCCCTACCGCGGCAGACTGTGTGTGCACGGAGGTGGGAGAGGGAGGGGCGTTTGATTTGGGATGCGTCGGATGCGTTGGCTTTGATCCCCGTAATATGTGGAACACTTCCACATATTCATGTTTAGTGTTTTTCTCGTCCATCCGTGCAGCTGTGTGGGCGGATGGGTTCTTTGGGCTGGGTACGTTTGGTGAGATGAGGGTGGGGGTGCAATTTCTTTGTGAACTGTGTGTTGTTTTTTTTGTGCCGCGATGTGCAGCGCAGAAGCGAGAGAATTGGTGTGCGCAATGTGGCCATTCCTCTTCTTTTCCGTTGCTTTCCCTTCATTCCTCTCTCGCTCGTCTCCTCTCGCTCTCTTTTCCCTCTCATCTCCTTGCTCCTCGTCTTCCTCTCCTCCAGCAGAAAACACGATAATTGATATGCCAGCAGCAATAAATCAGCAGGCAGCCCCGGCCGGCGCGGGCTCACTATCTGAACGGACAGGTTTAGCTACTTTGGAAGAGTGGGGTAGTGTGAGGGGGAGGGGGGGGGGGGGTGTACAATTGGGCAGGCCATAACACACACACACACACACACACACACACACACACACACACACACACACACACACACACACACACACACACACACACACACACACACACACACACACACACACACACACACACTCTATTTTCTCTCATTTTCCCCCTCCTTCCCCCCTTTCCTCTGCACCAGCGTGTCGTGGGGGCATAACCCCCTCCCCCATCGCGTCCATCTTGTAAACAAACTAAATAAAAAAACACAGCTGAAGAGAGCAATTTCAGACCCCAGCCCCCACCACACACACCCTCCTACATGTCCCCCCTCTTGTCACACCAAGTCATCATCCCTGTGTTATGTCTGGAAACCTTTCCCAGCACCAACCCCCCCCCCCCCCCCCTCCCAAACTCCCTACCTTGTCCCACTGGTGGGTATCTGACCCCCCCAAGGCGGTAGTGTTCCAGCAGTGTTCTCACTCCATGGATTGTGGCTCCTGATAGGAAATCCAATAAACTCTGGCCCTTCATAACCCATCCTCACGCGTTGAACCCTACTCCCTCTTCCTCCATCTCCGACGGAGTGACAGCCTCTGCCTCTCATGACAGATTCTCCCCCCCCCCCCCCCCCCCCCCCCCACAAGATCCCACTTGCTGGAGGACCGGGAGGTGGATAGAGGGAATTGAGGGTGGAGGCCTGGGAAGAGAGGATGAAAGCCAGACAGGAATGTCGGGATGGTAGGAGAGGAAATGCTGAGTGAATGACAATATCCTTACCTGGCTGTCATTTCCCCGACACTCCTGTCTGCCGACCGAGAAACTCTTCCTGCCATATTATATTCCCCCCTTTTCCGGTATTTTCCTAAACCAATGTATTTCTGCCACAGAAATTGGATGCGGACGCTAGGTTGCAGCGTGCTAGGTTGCAGCGTGCTAGGTTGCAGCGCGCTAGGTTGCAGCGTGCTAGGTTGCAGCGCGCTAGGTTGCAGCGCGCTAGGTTGCAGCGCGCTAGGTTGCAGCGCGCTAGGTTGCAGCGCGCTAGGTCGCAGCGCGCTAGGTCGTAGCGTGCTAGGTTGTAGAGTGGTGTTTATGAGACTGAGCTGATAACAAGCACAACGGAGACTTCCCCCCCCAGATACAATTTGTTGTGGGCTCCGTTCACACGCTGTTGCACACTGTCAAGCTGCCACCGATCCAAAATGAAGAAGAATTACTGTTAGGCCCCTCTTTATTTTTTCATACTTCCCTTTACATGTGGCAAACTGTCCCCCCCCCCCCCCCCCCCCATTGCCTCCTTTTCTGCTGGCAGCTCTTAGGGGAATATTTGACAACGAAGAAGATTAAGAACGGAAAGGGAAAAAAAGAAAAGGCCCCACACCTCCTCACTTTCACCCCTCCCATTTTGATTAATATTCATATATATATATATATATATATACACGTAGATATATATATACACGTAGATATATATGTTTTATATACATATACATGATGTATCGAGTACACACACACAAGCCTGATTTTGACGATGCCTTGATATTCAAGGTGAAATCTAATCACATCGGTCCTGGGAGAGTTGGGTTGCTTTTTATTTTTTGCATATTCAGCATTTAGAGGAGAACTAATGTCCCCGCAATGCAGGAACATGATTGGCCTGTCAAGAAGTGCCCGGCCACACATTCCAGCTCCTCTCCTAGCCTTCTCCCGCTCATGACAAGCTTGCAGCCCTTTTCATTACCTCTGTTCTGCCACTCAATCACCCAAATTATTTCCTTTACATCTGAGCATCGGAATGGGATCCCTTTTTTGCAGTATTTCGTGTGGCTTGGGTGTGGGTGTGTGTTTGTGGCTGTGCTTTATTCTGTTTGAAAACGGCCTGTTGTTCCTGCCAATAAGACACTGATACACCGGCATTAAGTGTAGTATTGTGGTGAGGTGCTGACTGAGCGACCGAAGGAACAACGATGGATCAAATTTGACTGAGACAAAGGGCTAAAAAGTGTACTCGATAGTTATTTATCCTGAGCCCTTTGTCCTCTCTCCAGTGGTTTACCATATCGTGATGCATGGCAGGGGCTTCTAAACACTCTCTGGAAGTGTAGCTCTCTGCCGGCGTGCGTGCTGCCCGGGATCATTAGGATAAGAGGATGCTGGCCAGCGTGTACACACCCTGGTAACAGAGACAGGGAATAGGCTCCAAGGCAGCACCCCCAATAAATTGCAGGCTGTCAATATTACACGGCCTTTTGGCGCCTTCCCAAGCCCTGGCCTTTCCCAAAGCCTCTCCGGTCAGGCAGGGAGTTATTAAAGAGTTCATCGCCGGGGGTCTATAACTCATCTCGCCACAGTGTTTGCATTATACGCACAGAGCTTTTCATAATCAGCCGCTACCTCATGGGCTGTCTCGACTCATTAAATGCCGACACGCATTTGCCCTTCAGACTTAACGCGGGATAATTTATTTATCACACTGGTTCAATGTCAATCCTATATTTGGATATGAATCTTTTAGGTCTGTCAATCAATAGAATTACGTTCCCTCTGTAGCTCAACGTGTCTTTCTTTTTTTTTTCTCTCCCTTGCAGGACTCCCAAGACCTCCCCCCTGGTTGCTCTGCTGATATTGATATAGATGACTCAACGTTCAGAAGAGGACAGCCAACCTAAAGGAGCTCGGTCTCCCCTTCTAGCTCCTCTCCCCATCTCGGCCTGCCCCGCCGCGTTCCTGGCTGAATACAGAGGCAACGCCTGACCAGGGATTGGTGCCTTTTTCTCCTCCTCCTCCTCCTCCTCCTCTTCCCCTGTCTCCTGCAGCCTCGCCCCTATCCCGGACATGTGTCCCTCAACTGGATCAGCGGCCAGCCCTGGCCCGGGGCCCGTGCTGTTCCTCGCGGGGCTCCTGTTCCTCGCGGTGCCCTCCCTCTGCGGTGGCCAACCCCCGCCCTTCAGACGCTTCTCGCCCCAGGAGTCGGGACTAACCCACCTGGCCATCCACAACAAGACCGGGGAGGTGTACGTGGGAGCCATCAACTGGATCTTCAAGCTCTCCAGCAACCTGACCAAGCTGCGCAACCACATGACGGGCTCGGTGGTGGACAACGAGAAGTGCTACCCGCCGCCCAGCGTCCAGTCGTGCCCCCACGAGCTCTCCCAGACGCCCAACGTCAACAAGCTGCTGCTCATCGACTACGCCCAGAACCGCCTCATCGCCTGCGGCAGCACCTCGCAGGGCATCTGCCAGTTCCTGCGTCTGGACGACCTGTTCAAGCTGGGCGAGCCGCACCACCGCAAGGAGCACTACCTGTCCAGCGTGGCCGAGTCGGGCACCATGTCCGGGGTGATCATCAGCTCACCGCACAACCCCACCAGCAAGCTCTTCATCGGCACGCCCATCGACGGCAAGTCCGAATACTTCCCCACGCTGTCCAGCCGCAAGCTGATGGAGAACGAGGAGAACGCCGACATGTTCAGCTTCGTGTACCAGGACGAGTTTGTGTCGTCGCAGCTCAAGATCCCGTCGGACACGCTGTCCAAGTTCCCCGCCTTCGACATCTACTACGTGTACAGCTTCAGCAGTGAGCACTTCGTCTACTACCTGACCATGCAGCTGGACACCCAGCTGACGTCGCCGGACGCCAGCGGCGAGCAGTTCTTCACCTCCAAGATCGTGCGGCTGTGCGTGGACGACCCCAAGTTCTACTCCTACGTCGAGTTCCCCATCGGCTGCACCAAGGACGGCGTGGAGTACCGGCTGGTGCAGGACGCCTACCTGGCCCGGCCCGGCCGGCTGCTGGCCAACAGCCCGGGCATCTCGGAGGACGAGGACATCCTGTTCACCGTCTTCTCCCAGGGCCAGAAGAACCGGGCCAAACCGCCCAAGGAGTCGGCGCTTTGCCTGTTCACACTGCGGAGGATCAAGGAGAAGATCAAGGAGCGCATCCAGTCCTGCTACAAGGGGGAAGGACGGCTCTCGCTGCCCTGGCTGCTCAACAAGGAGCTGGCCTGCATCAACTCGGTAAGTCCACTGCGTCTCTGAGGACTGTATTAGACGAGAATCTCTAATAGGCCACCTCCATCCCTCCTCGGCTCAAAGTTGCTTATTAGCCCTTATATCAGGCAATTAATTGATATGAAATGAAAAGCTCACACTTTTTTTTTGTAACGTGTCATCTTGAATATCAATTTCACTTTGATACATATTTCATTAGGTTTTAAAACGAGAGCGCGCATCCATTTTGCTGTCAAGCCATGTGCCAAATGGGCAGTCCAAATGTGTTTTTCAGCAGTGCTGGGGAAAGCTTGTTGTCCCACGAGTTGCTTGTCATTGAAATGGTGCTCCAGGCATCCTTCCTCACTCTCCACTCTCTTTATACATTACTGGCGGCATGCTGGTTTGACCCCTGACCTTTCCCCACAATACCATTCATTCCCAGTGGCCCTTCATACAGGCTACTGGTTATTAGTGAGAGGAAGTGTGAGAAATTGTGTGGATTTCCTCTCTGTATCCCATTCTCTCTCTCTCCTGCCCTCGCATTTTCTTTCCCCCTTTCACAAATTTTCTCTCTCCCTTTCCACTCTCTTCCATTCTCTTCCTTTCTGTCTTTCATTCTCCCTGTCTCTCATCGTCTCTTCCATTCTCTCTCCCTCTCTTTCTTGCTCTCTCACTTTCTCGCTCTCGCTCTCTCTCGCTCTCACCCCCCCCCCCCCCCCCCCCCTCCCTCCTATTTATCCTTCTCTCTAGAAGCTTGGGTTTGCTTTGATTTAGTCAGACTGGGGACATCATTAGACCAGTCTGCTGGATTTGTGGAATGTCACTACACACACACACACACACACACACACACACACACACACACACACACACACACACACACACACACACACACACACACACACACACACACACACACACACACACACACACACACACTCTGAGTGTCAATTCATTGAGTGTGCTACACTGCACTGGTATGTGCAGAAGGAGATCCTAGGGGACAGGGGGAGCTTGGCCTGACTGATGGACTGGGCATGGCCCCGCATGTGTTACAGAGCACAACTCACACACACAGGAGGGACACCGATGGAAGACTCTGATCATTTTGTAGAACTCATGGATTCCCCATTGGGGAATGTTACCACCTCATAGCTATAACTATTACTACTACTGCACCTAATACAATAAAAGCATTTGCGAGTATTGCAATTCTTTGTTGTTAGTATCACTGTTTTAACTGCTATAACAGTAAAATCATAATGTATTTACAGTTATCATAATACTATGCATGTTATAATAATAATCATATTACCTAGAATTTGAACAACCTTTTGACTTGGCTAAGCAACATTTCAAATTTCTAAATGCTCAGAATCCTCTCAGCTACTCGATTCGATCCATCGCCGTTTTCTCGTGTTTCCCTCCCTTTTCTCCTGCTTTTCCCTCTCCCCCATTACTCACCAAGCCTCATCTTCTCAAGTCCACTCATCCCTTTCTCCACTTCATCTCCACCACACCGGGACTTCATTAAAACGGCCATTTAAAGCTCTTTTAAATGTCAGATGCAGGCAATTTAACTGGCAGGTGTCTTCTCGCTCACTCATGACACACATACACACACACACACACACACGCAGACACACACAGACAGACACACACACGCACTCACGCAGCCTTTCACCTTGCACTTCAACTTGCTCTTTATGGGTCTTCATTAGTCTGAGTGCGCAGGTGTGAAGGGCAAAAAAAGAGCGAGGGTTATAGATGAGCCAGTGTTCTCTCCTACCCCCCCTTCCCCCCTTCGTGTCAGTAATGTATTGTCAATTTCAGTCTATAACTGCATTCCTTTTTTCAAACCCTTTTCATTCTCCCTTTTGTGCCTTTTCCTTTTCCTTTTCATCACTCTTATTGTCGTACTTTGAGAAAGGGGAGCTTTGGCGAAGATTTAGCTGAAACATGTTCCAACCTGCACACACACAAAGACTTCAGGACGAAACTGCTAGGCACGACATAACGAACGTTCTGAGAAGTAAGGTCATGTAGTGGCCGACCATGTGACCCGGGGGAGCTGGCCCTAGGTTAATGATGTCAGCCATGGTGACCTGGAGGCGCTGGCCTGGCGTCAGCGGGCAGCGTCGTGACCCCAACTCCCGGTTCAGTCCTGACGGAGACCTCCGATCTGACCTCAGATCAGCTTCTGGTAACCGCCGGTCGCCGGCTGGGAACAGACATTTTACGGTGCTCACAAAGACCCCGCTAACGACCACAGTTCCACTTAGACGGTTGTTTTTTCCTTTTTAGTGTGCACTGCAGACGTAGTGATGTTAAATCCACACTGCACGGTGTAATTATGCACTAAAATCTAAGATTAGACGGTAAAAGGAGCCTCATTTGGTTCACGGTGCTTCAATGGCGACGGTAAATGTTGTGAGATATCGACGCGTGGAGGACCTGTATACGTGCTTGTTGGGGTAAACACCACCAGCAGTTAACAGGGCAGATGGGGAAGACAGAGAGGGTGGGGGGGACGGGACGTGGAGACGATGGCGCTGTGTTTGAAGGGGCACTGTGGGAAAGACTTTAGTGACCTGTGTGAGGGTGTGAGTATAACTTTAGGCTGACCCTGGTTCAAAGAGGTGGAGCTGGAGATAGCAGGGTGAGGGTTAAGGGTTGGGTGAGGGGGGGTGACGGGGGGGGATGGACAGCTGCTAGACAAGCAAGCGACTACGTGATGGATGGCCGAGCAGCCCGTGGCCTCTCGGCGTGCGTTTGATTTCTTGAGTTATTCCGTCCTTAGGGAGCTCCACTAGGGATGTTCTATGTGCGCAGCGGGAGGCTGGCAGTCCTGTTGTAAATGAAATTGTTCTTTAGATACATAACGGGGCCAATGCAGACTGGTAATAATGTGGTACGGGGAGCTGAATCGCATGGCTCATCGACATTTGGCTGGCTGTTTGTTTTTAATAGTGTGTGTGTGTGTGTGTGTGTGTGTGTGTGTGTGTGTGTCGGCCGTGTAGTGCATGTTTCAGTGTCCCTGAGCGTAATTACCACACCCCTGACCTTCTCCACCATTTGAGCGCTGATCAATAAAAGGTATTTCCAGGGCGAGAGAAGGTGTGGGGAGAGATGGAGAGAGAGAGATAATGGAGAGATGGAGAGAGAGATGCGTAGAGAGGGAGGGAGAGAATGAGGGACAGCAGTTTAATGAGGGGGGAGGGGCCAGTGGCACAGAATGTGTGTGTGTGTGTGTTCAGGAAGTGGGTTGAGAAAAAGTGGGGATATAGAACAGCAGGAGGAATATCCTCCAGTATGTACGAGAGAGAGCGAGGGAGAGAGAGAGAGACCCGGTGTCCTTCACCAGATGGTACATGGGTTAATTTCTTGAGGTGGGGGGGGGGGGGGGGGGGGGGGGGTACCTTTTTAAGATATTCCGAACTGGTCCTGTTGTTGCATCAGATAATAACAGACATAATCAATCATTCAGAAAGCAGACGAAAAAACATGATTGATTGCGGATAAAAGCAAATGTAGACAAAAGCCCCTGTCTGGTTATTAAAAGTATAGACAAATCTTTATTATGGGACAGCGTGTTTGTTCTGAGCCCTCACTGGCCAGCTGTCGTTACTCTACACAGTGTCAGAGCTAAACCTATGTAGGATATCATTAAGTCACATGGCAGTAAACATACCTGCTCGCGAGTTTGAATTTCATTATGTTAATGTATTCCTGTGCATGGATACACACACGTTTGGGTGCCATGCACGCATGTATGTATGCATGCATGCATGCATGCATGCATGCATGCATGCATTCGTTGGTGTGCGGCTGCCGTGCTATTTCAATGCACGTGTGCAGCCGTGCGTGCGTTGCCTCCGGCTGGCGTTGCGTGGCCCGTGCTTCAGGAGCCGTGGCGGTTATCAAGCCAACTGCCTCCTGTAGAGTGCGGCCTGAGGATACCGTGCGCTCCTCGGCGCGACGCTCTCTCCCCCCCCCCCTCTCCGTAAATGAGGTCTTGTATAGCCCCGCGATGAGCAGCGCTGATAACGCAGGATTCTATTAGCTCCTCTCTAGGGCTTCCTGTTTCGGCCTGCACTCCCATTGGATCCTCCTAGCGTTCTTTTTTTTTCTTTCCCTGTTCATTATTATTATTAAGCTTGTGTGTACCCACAAGTGTGCACCGGCTGAAACCGCTACTTTTTTTTCATGCTTTTTTATATTAGTTTTTAGCGCAATTTGATTCGAGGCAAATTTGAGCAAACTCCTCCTGACCTTATTTAACCCCTCATTAGGATTTCAGAATTTCCCTTTTGCCTGGATGTGCAGTCTGTAAAACACAGTCTCATTTCTGTGGACCTAATCAAAAGGGATGTGCCGGCAAATGCGTTAAAGTAATTAGACCTGATTAATTGAGTCAGAGTTGACGAGCTGGAGTTAATTGACAGACTAAATGAGTCGAGGCAAGAGGATTGCATGTTTTTTTCTCTCAAACATTACGGCCGTCGACGTGCCGTGTTTGTTCTGCTAGCACAGCGAGATTGGATTTGAGATTGTGGGCTGGACCCTTACACCCAAAGACTGGAGGTTATTTCAACTGACTGAATCCCTGATCGTTCTCTGCTGTGTTCACAAGCCCACGCTTCAAAATTGGAACAAAATGTTGATTGGTCAATCAACTAAAAGACAGCTGCAAGCAACATTATCTCACGTAGGTCAGAAAATAGACTATTTGAATGAGCTCATTGGCTATTGATTAATATAAAAGAAATCTCAACAAGTTAATTGCCTAGTCTCATCATGACCGTCCGGGTGTGTTTGTCTGGATTTATGTGTGCGTTAGCGTGCATGTAAATGTCAATCAATATGGCTTGTTTTGTTACTGTGTTACCTTCCTAGCTCACGCTTTCTCCCTCCCTCTCCCTCCCACCCTCTCCTTCCCTCCTTTTCCCATTCAATTCAGAAGTGTTTCCCTTAACAAATCCGTTCCTCTGATGATACTAATTGTCAGTGTAATTCTCTATTGATCTCTGCGTGTGTGTGTGTTTGTGTGCGTTTATGGAGCTTAAAGTATAGGCACAGTAAGCGCTAGAGGCAGCGTCGGAGGAGCACAGCCTGTATTGCACGTGTCAGTAGTGTGTGTTTGATGGAGTGTGTGTTTCATAGCGTGGCTCAGTCAGTGTAACCTCAGACTGTCATCGAAGGAAAGCCAAATTCATTTAGTCAGTGCTGGTGGGATTCGAAGTTACCTACATTGTGTGTTTGTGTGTGATGGATCGTGTGCCTGCATGTGTGTGTGTGTGTGTGTTTGTGCGTTACTATGTGGTTTCAATGTGTGTTGACAGGGTATGGAAGTGGCAGTTTGCCCTAGTTGCCAGAGCAGTGCACCCAAGGTTTGGGTGCTCACTTTACGCTGGGAAAGTCTCTGCAATCATTAACCTTTTCATAGTCCTATCTTAACCAATGAGAATCTGTGCTTTATTCCACAGTGGAAAACATGCATCCCACAGACTTTCGTGAGATAACAGTAGGGTCATAATCCATGTATTGTGTGTGAATTAACATTTGGCCCTTGGGCAAAGCATTGCTATGTTAAGTGCAGGTAAAGAAAGTTCCTTAAGAATGATCCGGTATGAGCAGTTAATATGAAGACTTGCCCTTTACAGTTCCACATCAATGAACTACAAATCAAACCATAAACAACCGTCAAATGCAACAAGATCCACCATATTTTTCCTCGACGACGCAAAAAACAATATGCTCAAAGCGGTGTGGGAGAATATTTTAATCAACTGATTGAGTGGATAAAAAAAAAATAATTATGGATGAAAGTTACTTAATATCTAATTGTTGGTAACTGGTATGTGTGGAATAACTATGATGGGTTGCCCCGTTACTGGAAAATAATGTTCTTGCTGGTTCTAAGCAACCTCGACTTTGCATCTGCTGCAAGTGGTTTATTCCTCGTTTGAATACACACGTGCAATGATTTGTTGCCACCCTTGCATTCCTTTGTGAATGCATGTGTGTTTTGGACTCCCTCCACCAGTCATCATGACCCCTACTGTGTGACTCATTGCTGTTGAGTTGTGTTGTCATAGCTGATCTCAGCATTTGATACATGGCAGGCTGAAGGCTAAAAAAGGTGTGCTTTTCTACGCTATGATAGAAGAGTAGTAGCTGGCAGTATGTATGTGTGAGTGTGTGTCTGTTTACCTACGAATATCTATGTGTGTTTACGCACACACACACACACACGCACATACCACTGTGTGTATCCTAAGGTGAAGCCTGGGATGTCTCCAAGAGCCACGAACCCACGCAGAGATTTTTGGTTAATTTATGAGCTGGCCTCTCCCAGAATCCTTCACTTCACCTACATCCAGACATCCTTGCTCTCTCGCTCTCTCTTCACTGTCTTACCATGTTATTCTCTCCATCTTTCACTTTCAACTCTTACTCAATCATTCATTCACTCATTCACTCACTCACTTACTCAGCTGCAGCTGCCTACCTCTCTCTCGCTCTCAGATACCTACCTCTCTCTCTATCTCGCTCTGTGTTTCTCTAGGGTTATGACACAGTAGAATTTCATCACTGCTGCTGTACATTCTGTACGCAAGCACACGGCTGTGAATAGCTCAGCTGTGTTTAGATGCCATTCTTTTAGCCAGGGGTGTGGAATGTAGAACTGTGTTTAAGAGGGCCCTCCCTCCTACCTTTTGTGAGTTTGTACATGTGTTGCCTTCCCTCACACTATATGCCGATTGTGTATTCCTGTGCGCTGCAGCATGTGTCGCACAATGATGTTGGAACACATGACTTGGAAACAAGCAACTTGTCAGTGGAAGGCCGGGCAATAGTTCTTTCTTCAAGACACGAACACAAAGGCTCTTGTGGACACGCACACTGGCTTAAATCGTAGGCTTTAACACAATGGTCAGATTTGGCTGAAATAGCTCGGTCCTTTGTGCTCGTCTCAAACACATTTCTGACATTTTTGCCACGTTCTCCCGTGGCTTGTTTGACCCTACGTCAACTCCCCCCACACTAACACACTCACTCTCTCACTCACTATACACACTACAACCCCATGCATGCTTCTCTCTGTGGCTCCACGTGTGTTTGTGTTTCCTATTTCGAAAGACGCAAAATGGGCGTAATTAGCGGCGAGCGATGTCATCAGCAGCATAGTTTATTATGGTTTCCCCCCATGTTATGTTATGCTATGTTGTTTCCACCCCCCTCTATGAATAGAGGCAGCTATTGACAGACTGGGTGGCTGTGGTGGGTGCACCCATTCACATTGCATAGCGTGTTTTGTTTAAAAGGGAAAGCCGCCCGTCATAAAGGCCATGATTATTCTTGCACTCCAGTCAACGAGTGACATATTTGAAACCGGCCCATGTTATTTATGTTATTTATTGTGGGCTGTGTGGGAGTTTACGTGTATGTACATGTGTTGTGTGCCATATGAATGGCTATATTTCATGGTGTGGCGTGGTGAAGGCCAGAGGTCTGCTCAGAGGGGGGGTAAAACCACAGCTCCTTGGCCAGCTGCCAACTCGTAGACCTAAGCCTCATTACCGCTACTGCAGGTGACAGACGCACACACACACACACACACACACACAAGCAAGGGTGCACGCGCACACAAGCACACGTATACATACTGATATATTTCTTGCACATTATATGAACAATAAATCAAAGCTTATTTCTCTTTCTGACCTTGGGTCTGTAGCAGGACGTGTGTGGATATCAACACACAAACACACACACACACACAAACACACAGGTTCAAGTGCACTGTTTGCACCTTAGACACACAGTCCTTCCGAGTCTGGACAACTCGTATTGAATTGATTGAAATGGATGCTTTTAAAAAACTATTTGATCCTGAAAATAAAAGTGAAACATTTTTCAACCTATAAGGGATTGAACAAGATATTAGTCAGCATGCCATCATGTATTTATTTTGGATTGATGGACTTTATGCAATAATATAAAAGTTTTTAAATGATCTATGGTAATGGTGTTCATGTTAACAAAGGTATTATTCTAAACATTATTGAATAAGGTTAGTTATTCTTGGGTTAACCCTAATCCACTAACCCTAACCCCTAGGCTAATGTTATTTAATAATGCTTTTTACTGCATTAGATATTAATGTTTAAATGTTAATTAATGGTGAATTAATGAAGTCTAAAGTGTTACTAAATTATGTAATATGTGCTTCTGAACACCTTATTTATGAAGACAATCAAAGTACATGAATTACATTCAAGAATATAGTCATTTTAAGCTTGTTTTCAGACGCCAATCTAACTATGAAAATATATCTCAACATACCATACTCCTTTCACAAATCGCTTTTTTGCCACTCTGCCAAGACGCCGTTCAAAACACCAGCTTTTTTCACGTTTCTGGACATCGCGTCCGCCACAGGGGTTGGAGCTAAATCTTCACACATCCCCCGTCTGCTCCATGCGTTAACATGTTCCTCACACTCTCGCATGCCGGGCTGCTGTCCACAGACTGGACGGAATTGGAAGATAAATCAGAGAGGAAAGCATGAGGAAAAAACTCTCTCTTTCCCACTTCCTGGTTTTGTGAGCGAGTTCAAAGAGGCTCTGAACCCCTTTGATCCTCCAGCCAGATCCTCGTAACGATGGCTCCTGTAGCTAGGCTGTGTTCTACTGATAGCACAGAGGAACCCAGCAGGTATGAAGATGTATGTATAAATACACAGTATATACTGTAGTATACAACCCTGAGGTCGGTTTGGTGTGTGTGATGGGGTTGCGTTGATCTACTCCTGGTGAATTTCTGCCCAACTGGCTTTCCCTCTATTTGAAAGCCCCTCAGAGAATCCTATAACTGTTATGCTCCCTCGCGAGTATTTCTCGATGCACGGTGTGTATGTGTGTTGGCCCTTGGGGGTGTTCCTACGCTCTCGCTCGCCCTCGCTCTGTAACTGTCGGTCGGTCTCTCTTTCTCTCCCCCTCACCCTCTCTGTCTTTCTCTCTCACCTTCTCTCTCCCCTCGTCTCCCTCTTTCTCTCACCCTCACCCTCACTCTTTCTCTTTCTCTTGCTCTCTCTCTTGCTCTCTCCCCAATTTCTGACATTTAGTCTTCCCTGCACAAAATAGATTAACCCTTCACAGGCCTTCCCCTTAGGCACCGACATGAGACTGTTCAGTGAGAGAGAGAGAGCGAGAGGCAAGTGTAATCCAGATTGATGGGTTCTGTTTCCGTGGCTACATGATTTGAAATCGCTGCCCTCAAGTTGTATGTCATATGAACACTATGGGAATTGGTCGTTTCCTGTTAGCTCGTAAGCGAATGTAATTACACACACACAAACGCACGCACACGCACACACTCATAAGTGCACACACCTGAGCTACACTATATGAAACAGAATTCACAATAACTTGCATTGCACAATATTGACGTAACACAATACACGTTTTATCGTTGCGTTAATATTATTTTTCCCAAAACGTACAGCTTTTTCACGTAACCCGGTTCTCTAAAAAGCATCACAGTCACAATGATGTTATTACCATCCAAAATACCCCCTCAAAACGTATAGTCCCCCATCCTTCACGCCCGCACACTCACTCACACACACACTCTAGAATGATGTCCAGTTTAAAACTAGTTTCTCCTCATCGTCGTTGGTCTCACTGTGTGCACAAAAGGAAGTGGTGTGTGTGTGTGTGTGTGTGTGTGTGTCGGCTTTGTTCGGTAGAGAGAGATTGCCCCCTGGCCATTAGTTCTTACAAAGGAAACTTGTTTCAGGTAATGTCTGTGTGCGTGTTCCTGTCACACACACACAACCCACATACAAGAAACACACACACAAAGAAACACACGCATGACACACGCAAACACACACACACAGACACGACACACACACAGACACACAACCAAAATATACACCTTCAGAAAAAGACCCAGGGAAAATGGCTCTTCTCTCATTCATTCTTTCTTTCATTCTGTTGGATGCAGATTGCCTTGCTAGGACTATTGACGTCTGCCAGGCTACAGTAGTTACTGTGTGTGTGTGTGTGTGTGTGTGTGTGTGGGGGGGGGGGAAGAAGGTAGAAAAAGAAAGAAGAATAAAGGGATATTGATGTGTGACATGCTGCAAGCAATTTAGAGAGAGAGGGAAGAGAGAGAGCTACTCTCCTGTGTGGATCAATCAGATGATGTAGCGATAAGACTGTGGATTACTCCGTCATTTACACACTCCCCGTGTGTGTGTCTGTCTGTGTGTGTGTGTGTTTGCACGAAACACACACCACATCAGTTCGCCTCCATTAACACACGCCAGGCGTCCTCTCGAACCCAGCCTTCCTTACTAACTCTGCTCTCGCTCTCTCAGGCGTTCTGTCAATCTCTTTCTCTGTCAGTCTCTCTCACCCAGTTTCCTGCTCTCTCTATCTCCCTCTCTCCCTCTCCCTGGCAATCAATGTCTCGTGAGCCAGCTGATAGTGCATATGGGCGCGACATGCTCTTTAGCCCTGGCCTGAATAGTTAATGTGTCATGTGCTCAGTGTGATGCCCAGGGTAATCCCCCCCGTCCCCCCCCTGCCCCCACCCACCCGCTGCACCAACGGAAATCTCTAGAACGTGTCAGTGGGTCACCGCCAGTCCCCTGGGCAAAAGCGGGTGTGGTGTAGCAGTGGGTGTGGCCCAGCACGAGGGGGTGTGGTTTAGCAGTGGGTGTGGCCCAGCACGAGGGGGTGTGGTTTAGCAGTGGGTGTGGCCCAGCACGAGGGGGTGTGGTTTAGCAGTGGGTGCGGCCCAGCACGAGGGGGTGCGGTTTAGCAGTGGGTGTGGCCCAGCACGAGGGGGTGCGGTTTAGCAGTGGGTGTGGCCCAGCACGAGGGGGTGTGGTTTGGCAGTAGTGGGTGTGGCCCAGCACGAGGGGGTGTGGTTTGGCAGTAGTGGGTGTGATTTTAGGAGTTTCGCAAGCCTAGTGATAAACATAACAAAGGTCAATAACTTAGAGGTGTACACGTGTATCACATTGACAGTGGATTTAAAAACGCTGTTATAATTAGCCATAATTATCCAAACGTCATTCTGCAATATCATACATTTCAAGCATTAATAATCATTTAGATAAATGTGCATTTCTATGAATATCCAAACTGTGTTCTTATGTAATGTAATGTCGTTAATGGTGTCCAAGTGTATTTTAACTCATGACACTCTATGGACATTAAGAGCTCCCTTCCTCTGTGCTCCAGCCCCTGCAGATAAACGACGACTTCTGCGGCCAGGACTTTAACCAGCCCCTGGGGGGCACCAGCACCATCGAGGGGCACCCCCTCTTCATCGACAAGGATGACGGCATGACCTCCGTGGCGGCCTACGACTACCGCGGCAACACGGTGGTCTTCGTCGGCACGCGCAACGGCAAGATGAAGAAGGTAGGGACAACAAAATGGCTCCTCGTCGAGGGCACTGTTCGCGTCGCGTCTGTTGTGCGTATCTTTTGCTTTTGTTCAAGTGTTTCGTTTCGCCCCGGCGCCGGTTGGCTGTGGCTTGTTTACTCGGTTGGATGAATGCGCGTGAGTTGACCGCCGAAATACGTCACTGCGTTTTTATGATTCAAGAACGCTCCAAAAATGCTGTGTGCTTAGAGTCAACATCTGTCACACAGGGTGCGACTTACTGAAGTATTTTTTTCGGGGAGGAGGGGAGGGTTGGTTGGTGCTTGCATCGGGTGGCAGCGCTGTGATATCTGGGTTAAGACTCGACAGGCAGCTGTGTGTTTTTCACAGCCTAATCTTTGGCACGTTGTCACATTGAGCCCAAAGAACACCCTCTCACCACTGGCCACGGCCTCCTCTACATAGTTTTGGCTCGTTTTCCCCCCCCCCCCCCCTCTCTAGAAATCTCCGGTTTCCGACAGATTTATGAACAGATACAGTGTCCTGGCGTCTCTCTGCTGGTTTTAATGAGCTCACATTCAATCAACTAACAGGCCCTCCTATTGGCTGGCCTAGCCCTTGGGCTACGCGGTTGGGCTCTGTAGCCCCTGACTGATGGAGATAGATGGAGGCGGAGGAGAGGGGGCCGAGGCGTAGAGGTGATCTCTAGATGGATAGATAGACGGGCACCGGGTCTTCTGCTGCTGCTTCATGTTCACTCTCAGCCTTTTGATTTCCATTAGCTCGGATCACGTATTTGGGCCATGGATTAGGTTAGGTTTTTACTTTGTAATCTGCTTAAACGGAGCAGTGTATACACGACTGATCTGGTGCGTCGTACTTCAATGCATTTCGGATCTTCTGGTTTTCATTGTGTCAGACACGGTTTGCTATTGTTTGTGGGGAAATTGTTTGATTTCTTTCTTTTGGGGGCTCCTTGTGTGTTATTTTGCAATTCTATAAAGTTGTTATAGATGCAGATTGTGTGTGTCTGTGTGTTCTGTGTGATGGGAGAGCTCTCAGGGTGGAGGGTAGCTCATTAGAATTCAAGCCCCTTCTCTCTGCACTGCTCAAAACCTGTCAGGCATTCTATATTATGAATCTATAATGTGTGTGTGTGTGTGTGTGTGTGTGTTGTCACTCCTAGTGTGCATAATAATAATGTGCAAGGTTGTAATGCCATGGATTTGGTGTTTGAGAGAGGGAGTCAGAGAGAGACTACTCGCAATACAATGTTGCCTAAGAGTCAGCTCTGAGCATTTGTCAAAGTGACATCCATTCAGTTAGCTTGGCAAAAGCCTCTTTTATTTAGTTAGCTTTGTTTTCAGAAGAAAATGTCTCTGCTAAATGTTCACCATTTAAGGTGTGTGTGTAAAGCGTAATGTGTACTAATAACACAAATCGCTGTGTCAAATTTTACATTTTTATATTTATAAACATGACGAAATACTGGTGCACGCACACCGCACACACACTGTATTAATTCATTGAGTGTACAATGGCTGTGGCCTTTCCTCACTATCGTTGATAACTTTGAGAAGGGTGCAGAAGATGGCGAGTGTGTGAATGAGCAGCATGCGATGACACATTACCTTTGGCGTCCATCATCAGGCCAAGAGATCCAGAACAGACGGCTCCTTGTCCGCCGTTAGACCACGTGTGTCTGTGTGAAATGTCTTTAGGACGCTGAGGGGCCTTTTCATGAGCTGTGTGTTGATATGCGTGTTGCTTCTGATGCACTTTGGTATTTAGTGTGGAAGCGTGAGCGTGCAAAGGGCCTTTTTACACCTATTGGACACTGTCCACTTCAAAGACTTTTGCATTTGAGGAATGAAATTAAGTGTTTACTGTTGAATGTGTGTGGCACACGTGCACAAGCACACGTGCACAAGCACACATGCATCCCCCACACTGTGGGGGATGCATGGAGGTTTATAGCTCTAATGTACAAATTATACAAAAACCTCAATGGAGAGAATTGCAATTTAGTCTATATTATTTGAAAAGGCATGCTCGCTTTCCTTTGTAACCCACTCCGTGTTTCTATACGGAAGTTTTATTTATTTAATTGTAAATCTTGATGATCATCAAGGCTTAGGCGAAACACTAAAAACATATACTTGAGGATTTATTTCAGACTTTCATAGTTCGGCGTCTTTGGAGAATCAATTCACTCACATTTGTCATTTGTCTTTTTTGTGTGGCTAAATTACTTCCTTGGCTCCTATGTCAAGGTTGTCCTGAGCAACATGGCATCAATGCCCGAATGAATGGATTCCCTGTACACACATACGTATACACACACACCCACACACCACATTCACACATGCCCCCACACACCCAAGAAGCTTTCATTAGTGAACCTTGGGTCTGACGGGATGCAGATTTAAGAGCTGCGTGGGATGGACGGATGCAAAAAACAAATTGGAAAGTCGAGGCGAGGTTGATTTATATCCATGCACTCGCATTGAAAGGATGCTAAGCAAGGGTAGCTGTAACAGGGGAGGTCAGAAAGTCACCAATGACTGCCATGGTCAAGGTCTCCGGACCTAACTCTCTCCATTCCAGGTCAAAGTACCTCCATCGCCTCGCTTCTCTCCCCTGTCGGTTTTATAGCTCGCTCGGCCTGACAGTGTTGATTCCTATAGGGCCATCAGAATGCATCATGGGATTTTTCTGTTGCAGTCTCCACCCTATTGAGAGAACTCAAGAGAATTGTAGTGCTGTAACGTCCTACATCAAAATGAAAATACTGAAACCCCAGCTGTTAACTTTGTTTTGCTACGACTCGCATGAGAAAAGCTGTAGCAGTTTCCAACACAACAATGTCTCCCAATAATGACAAATCATTTCACAATTAATGAGTAAACAATGACCCAAACAACATTGAAACCAACAGAATAACTAACACGCCAAGCCTCTCCTTCTCCTGAAATGGCGGTGGTCATTGGGAGGTGACGTCTCAATATTCAATCCCTGTACGTCTATCTCTGCCAGCTCCTGTAGATCAGCCTGCACACACACACACACACGCACACACAGCCTCCATGCCATGCTAACCAATTAGCCAATGCTTCACTACAGTATGGACCAAAGCCCATCTCTGTGGAGAACTGGACCATTTAGTTTGTGTGTGTGTGTGTGTGTGGGTGTGTGTTGGTGCTAAAAGCACAAAGGAACCAAAGCGCATCTGTCTACAGAAGACGGTCGAACCGACGTCACGACTCCCTTCGCCTCTTTTTTTGACACTCCTGCACGTTTAGGGACTGTTGAGCACGAATAAAGCCAGAAGGATACGCGCACGCGCGCGCGCGCGCGCACACACACACACACACACACACACACACACACACACACACACACACACACACACACACACACACACACACACACACACACACACACACACACACACACACACACACACACACACACACACACACACACACACGATCAGACACACGATCAGACACAAGAGGATCCTAATGGATAATCCAATGCCCATTGTTGAACCCCCCGCCTCCTTTCCCGACACTCATGCATAGCGCACACACCCACACACACCCACACAAACTTCAGCTGGGCACTCCATGGGAGCTGTTGCGCACCATCTGCCGTGTGTGTGTGTGTGTGTGTGTGTGTGTTTGTGTGGTCTCTAGTGCCAGGTGGCAGGTGCCCCTGGCGGTCCTACTGTGCCCATTGAGGCCGTGCCAGGCTCAGGTGTGACAAAGTTTAAGAAGGGAGGGGTTGGTCCATTCATCTGGTGGGGTCACAGGGCTAGACTAATCCTGCCTCCCCAGGAGGATGGCTCCACCGTCCAATGCAAACATCCCAACATGTCGCTCCTCTATCTCTCATCAGCGCCTCGTGAAATGAGTTCAACCAGGGCTGGGCCTAATGGAGTAACATATTATCACGATAATCATCGGGAATTTGATACGTTTGCGATAAATATCCTAATATGATTTTGAGAAGAGTGTAGACGTTCTGAATAAGGTTTTTGTGTTAAACTAGCTTTTGTTCTCAGTGACGTCTCAAACCTCATATTTTGCCCTAATGATGCATTTCTTCTCATCCTAATGCATTTATATTAGAAAACTGGGTATTAGGATAATCTATAACCATTAACCAACCACGATAGCCATTCAACGATGATAACTGTTAATATTTAATTATTGCAGCCAAGCCCCAATATTTAATTATTGCAGCCAAGCCCCAAGTTAAACTACAAAAACGTATCAAACTTAGTTTGACAAGTTCACACAATTGAACCTCTGCTAGTTTGTTCAGTTGAGGCATGCATACACAGGGAAAGAATGAGAGGGACGGAATATTCTGGGACGATAGAAGGTCTGCCAGCATAGCACAGGAATTATGTGAGGGTGTGTGCGTGTGTGTGAGCCTGTGTGTTGAAGGATGGTGAAAGAATGATTCCAAATGGAGTACAATTCCCACTGGCACCGCCCTTTCTCAAATATTTTGTACTTTTTATCTTAAGGAAAGTGTTTCTCTCCCCTCCCCAGAAGAAGAAACTAGATGCACTATTGTGATACTGCTATTTTTACGTCTGTGAGATGGACTGAATCAGACACTTTCTTAAGAGTGCATTCTGTGTATTGTACGCTCTGCAGTGCCTGTGTGTGTGTGTGTGTGTGTGGGTGATGCATGTGTGTGCGTGCGTCTCATTATTCTTCTCCGCCAGCTGAGCCACGAGTTATCTGGCCTGGTTTTGCTACACAGAGACCAGCTTTGTGTAGCCGCCTGCTAAAACCTGGGTCATCAGTTTATACATTCACACCGGGAACGTCAGAGGGAGAAGCTGCCATATCCAAGACCAAACGGTGAATCACAAAATTTCCCTGCTAACAATGTCAACTAAATATAGCAGCCTTCCAACCCTAAAAGTCTGCTACTTCACCTCTCCAGAGGGTCATTCTGACTAATGGAACATATTAGCAGCATATTCCTACTGTAGCTAGCTCACAAGCTGGCTGTGAAGTGTGTGTCACCAAAGCATCCCTCTTCTCCACCCTTTACTCTCGCTCTCTAGCTAGGCCAGGGATGCCCACGTTAGCATGTGCCCATAGCATGAAGTGGGTTGAAGTGGGGCAGTGTAAATGAAGGCAGCAGTGTAGCAGGCTAAAGCTACTTGGTGCGCTAGCCTCCCGTGGCTAGTGGCTGGTCGACCGTGGACATGCTCATATGCTTCCAACCGCGCAGGCCCCAGTTGACGCCCGAGGCTATCACAGCAGCACTCTGGGGGGTGTGTGTGTCTTTTTGTGTGTGTGCGACTGTGTGTGTGTGTGTGTGTGTGTGTGTGTGTGTGCGCACGCCTGTGTGTGTGTTGTGTGCAACCGTGTGTGTGTGTGTGTGTGTGTGCGCCCGACTGTGTGTGTGTGTGTGTGTGTGTGTGGGTATGCGTGCAACTGTTTGTGGTGTGCGACTGTGTGTGTGTTTGTGTGCGGTTGTGTGTACGTGCATGGTGTTTGTGCGCGAGTGTGTGCACATTTCTGAGACGAATAATGAAGACAGATATATGGGTGTCTTTTGGGTGAAGCGAGGGTGGGTGGGAGCATAAAGATTTTCTCTTTGTATGTCTACTCTACACTAACCTACACACACACACTATCTGTCCCCCGTGGGCGTTTCTCTGTATGACGCCACACACACACACACATACACACACACACACACACACACACACACACACACACACACACACACACACACACACACACACACACACACACACACACAGAGAGAGACACACACAGACCCACGGACACACACTTTGAACTGTGTAGATTAGAGTGACACCGGAGCAGTGTGTGCACACAGTTTTTAAGCACTAGCCTCTGTGTTCGTGTGTGTGGGGGGGGGATTAAAATATATAATGTACGGAGACCTTATGATTATGGCTGTTGTCTGTTACTATAAATACCATCGCTGAATCCTCCTCATTAAAATAGAACGAGAAATGTGACATTCTCCTTTTGCTGCTACACTAAACCCATGCACGTTATCTTTTCCTGTTCTGTTATCCCCATATCCCTATCTATTGTTGTTCCTGAGTGGACAACGTGCTAGGTCTCTCCTTGTCTCCATGGCTTGGGGTGTTACAGACTAGGAAATGTCCTCTTTTTAACAAGGGCTCTTTTTTGCCCGCTTTGTAAAACGTTTCAGGGCCTTTTGCATAATTTCCAAGGACATTTCATCGAATGTTGGGAAATACTTTTTATTTTTTTCTATGTTGCATGACAGAACAATTTTCAACAACTCCAATGAATAGAAATGAAACATTGACCCGCTTTGCAATTCCAAAAGGAAAAAAAAAAAGTTAACTCTTCATAGTATGGGTCAAGTATTGCCCTGAATAGCCCAAGTTTCACTCAGTGTTCCCCATTAGGTCTATTTAACATACATACAGCCCATCGTGGATGTAATAGGAAGAGCAGGTTTGCTCTAGAGTCTCACCACGAAGCGGATTCACATGTTAAGTGCTGTATCCTGGATTTGAAGGAGAAGGCATTAATGAAGGGTATTACTTAAATATTTAAAGGACATCAGCAATGCTCATGTACGCAATGATCGCAACCACACACACACACACACGCATACTCACACAGAGACACTGACAGACACACACGCGCACACAAACACAGACACACACAATCACACAGACACACTCACAGATGGATCTACTGCAGCCTCATTAAAGCATCTTTAACCCCTAATAGCCAAGTTCTTTCAGGGAACACTTTCTAATGGCATTGGGGAAAATTAGAGTCCAAATTAAACGTGAGCACACCCACTGTTCCAGGACAAAAATATTGTTTAAACTATATGCTTGAGTGAGTGCAAACCCTTCCCCTGAATATAATGGCATATTGTCCTTAAACGATATGGGTCACTCGCGTTATTGAACGATTCTGCGACTGTAGTGTTCCTGCCTGATTTTCCTGGTAACCGGAAGGTGAGGAGAGGGGCGATCGAGAGGATGGGGAGACTGCGAGGGGAGGTATAGGCAGGAGACGGGTTAGGAGAGGAGAGGTCTAATGTACTGAATAATGAATGGTGCCCGATCCATTTTTGCGGGCAGTGTGATGAAGGCACTGTAGAGCCAGCGGTGCTGACATGTGAGCACTACACAAGCCTATTTATTTATTTTTCGTTGAGACTTGACGTCCTTAATAACATCTATAAACCATGTGCACAAAGTGTGAGTGAATTTTGACTTTTTATGCTTTTCCTCGTTGTTGGACTCAAATATTTCTTTCCCCATGCCCGTTAAATCGTCAAGTTTCATTTGTCTCATGCCTCATGCGCTCTTGGCTTTACCTCAGAGTTATATGAAGAAGCGATTTAATTGTTCGTCGTTGGCCATGGCTAATGCTGGCCTCTTTTAATATAGAGATGGTGGTGGTGGTGGTGGTGGTGGTGGTTTGGGCTCCAGTTGGCTGGACCCAGGCCCTGGCACCAGGGAGTGTTCGTGGGCCGCCAGGCAGGGAAGTCGTGGGTAGAAGTTAGCGTTGTAGCATGGCTCTACCCCCGCCATGCCAACCGCCACAGCCAAGGGCACACCTTGTGTCTGGCATCCCGCCACGGTCGTGTTGGCACGCTTTATTTATACACACACACATAAACACACATTTGAACACGCACACACACATACACACGCCGGCACGCACACACTCATGCACGCACGCACACATGCATGCCAAAGAGGTGAAAATGAAAGTTGTAACTCAAACAAACTAGCGGACCGAGTCCACAGGGCTTGACGCAAGTGGCACAGCGGGCTCTGATTACCTTTGGCCCGGGCCAGCGCTCCCTCTGTTGCGCACGAACACAAACACACACACGCATACATATGCACACAGACACACACGCATGTTGGCCCCCACGCACTCATTAAGCCCTGTGGTTGACAATATGTATCCCAGCTGGGTGCTGCTGCTATAGTGGCGCGGTCCATAGATACTGTGGGTCCGCCGCACGCACGCACGCACGCACGCACGCACGCACGCACGCACGCACGCACGCACGCACGCACGCACGCACGCACGCACGCACGCACGCACGCACGCACGCACGCACGCACGCACGCACGCACGCACGCACGCACGCACGCACGCACGCACGCACGCACGCACGCACGCACGCACGCACGCACGCACGCACGCACGCACGCACGCACGCACGCACGCACGCACGCACGCACGCACGCACGCACGCACGCACGCACGCACGCACGCACGCACGCACGCACGCACGCACGCACGCACGCACGCACGCACGCACGCACGCACGCACGCACGCACGCACGCACGCACGCACGCACGCACGCACGCACGCACGCACGCACGCACGCACGCACGCACGCACGCACGCACGCACGCACGCACGCACGCACGCACGCACGCACGCACGCACGCACGCACGCACGCACGCACGCACGCACGCACGCACGCACGCACGCACGCACGCACGCACGCACGCACGCACGCACGCACGCACGCACGCACGCACGCACGCACGCACGCACGCACGCACGCACGCACGCACGCACGCACGCACGCACGCACGCACGCACGCACGCACGCACGCACGCACGCACGCACGCACGCACGCACGCACGCACGCACGCACGCACGCACGCACGCACGCACGCACGCACGCACGCACGCACGCACGCACGCACATTAAGATACCTGGAGGTTTGCTGTGGATGGACACAGGCTCAAAACACACACACAGACATGCGTATATACTATTACACATACACAGCAGCGTTTCCTAAATCTCCGTAAATAACAGGATGTGAAGCACTCCCTCATCTCCATTACATCGCATGATGAGTGTAAACGAGTGTAAATGTGAGTGAGTATCGTATTAGCTAATCTAGTGTGAAAAATGCCAACGTTACAAACACACAGACGCAGATGCACACGTACATGCACGTGCTCAGACACTCTACACTAGCTTCCCATAGGAAACGAGAGAAGTGAGCTTATCAGATTAGCCATCACCAAGCTAATAGATTTTTAATAGATTGTTTTTGATTAGTTCCTCTGCTTTACTGACATTAAGATGATTAACTTGAGTGTGTGTGTTTAAACACAAATGTGCATTTGTGTGGAGACTTGCGGTGGTCGAATACAACGAATTTGTGTGTGCGACTGTGCGTTACTGCATGTGTGTGTGTGTGCGCCTCAGGCAAGTCACAAGTTTTGTCATAAGCTTTGGGAGCAATTCAAGGCCACAGTGTTCACAAAGGGTACGATGTCATCACGTTTTGACAAGGAGCACACACAAGGATACACTAACTCTCATATACGCTTGCACAAGAAGACACGCACACGCACACGCACACGCACACGCACACGCACATGCACAAGCATACACATACATAGACATGCACACACAGACATAGACACAGGCACGCACCCACACACGCATACCACTATTCCCTTGGGATGTGCATAGAAATACACACATGAAAACAACCCCAATAGCGTCACTCCCTTCCTCCCTCCCCAGCATGGAGCAGCAGACTCTTGCTGTCTTCCTAATTATCCCCTCACCCCCGGGGGGAAATGGCTCTAGCCTGAGGCTCAGCCACACTAGCGCGCTAGCTAGCTCGCTCGCTAGCAGCTAGCCCGTCTGGCTAACTGCCCAGGCTGGATGGCCGTGCCCATTGGGATGCCCCATAAACGTGCAGTGGGGTGACCCTGCGGCTAATCCCATAAGCATAAGAGTTGGTGATAGCCGGGTTGGAAGCCAATACCCAATGTGGGTTTACTGGCCTCTAGCTCATCCTTACAGCAGAACTCTTGGCCACAAGATAACTGTCTCGCAATTTCTTCTGCTCGTGTGCATGAAGACGCACGCCTTTTCACTTCGAATTAGTGTTTTTATTCCCTGCTAATGAAGAGGAGTTGGGCCTAAGTGTGCGCTGACGCGGTCTTTAAAATCTTTTCTCTTTGAGCCATATAGCCTCAGAATTGTTGAGAGTGCAAATGTTATTGGAGTGGTTGACCTTGTGGCTCTGCCATTTCCATCCACTAAGCCTTTAAAAATGAAGAATTAAGCGTCTAAGAGGTATTCCCGCGGTGCTAGGCCTTTCACTGCTTTCTTTCTCTCTCTTGCCGTCCTTTCTCTTATGAAAGCTGTTTTCTCTCTGGTGAAAAATGTGTTCAGCTGTCCCTTGGTTTATACTATGTTTCGAACTGCAGGAGATTTTAATTAGTTATACGCACCAGCCTTTGTACACAACCCCAAGCCACAAACAACACGCCGGCTATAGCTTTTTTCCATCACATCACTTCCCCTTTCTTGCATCTCTCTCTCTCTTTATAAACTGAACGCCATTTTGAACTATTTTCACTGGTATTCTTACCGCATTTGTTCTCTCTCTCTCTCTCTCTCTCTCTCTCTCTCTCTCTCTCTCTCTCTCTCTCTCTCTCTCTCTCTCTTCCCCCCCCCCCCATCCATCTATCTTTCCTTGGGTCTCGGTAGGATTAGTCATTAGCTGACTGACTGAGCTGATTGCATCTATTCCCAAGCTAGCGTTTGTTTTCGTGTCTGTTTATTTCCCCTACCTTCCATTTGTTCCTAACCCATCCTGCCTAACTCGAGTGTACCTTGTCTCTCTCATTCACCTCCTCTAACGCTCCCCATTCATATCGCCATTCTCTCTCTCACACACTCTTTCTCTCCCTCGGCTTCGAACCAATTACAGCTTTGTTTCTATTCCTTTGCCTCTACCACTCTCCCCTTTGCCACAACCGTCACACACACAGACAGACACACCTCTCCGGTATCTCCATAACATTAATTGAAGGGTGTCGGCCAGAACCCACCAAGCGTTCATCGTCTTTATATTTAATTGGTCACTTTGCCCCAGGGAGCGATCCCATTTCCCTGAAGATGGTTTATGAGCCCTCTGTTTGGTCCTGTGCTTTCGCCAACCCTATATATGCGTCCTCCAAAGATGGCCAGCAACCGCAGCCAAGATGGCTTGCAGTGTGCACTGCGCTTATCTATTTTTATTCTTAAGAGGACGGTCATAACAAATAGCAAACTGATTTAGAATAAGCGTTAATTCTCTTAAAGTCGCCGTCCTCCATGTCCTTCTCTTCTCCCTTGCTCATCCTTCCTCTCTCTCTCTCTCTCTCTCTCTCTCTCTCTCTCCTCTCTCTCTCTCTCTCTCTCTCTCTCTCTCTCTCTCTCTCTCTCTCTCTCTCTCTCTCCTCTCTCTCTCTTCCCCCGGTTCTCCATCCATCCATGTGCCTCTGCTGGATTAAGCTAATTAGCTCAGCAAGCAGCATCCCAAGGGAAATGACACAAACACACACACGTGCATTCGCACGCACACACGCATGCACACGTAGATGCGTGCACGTGCAGCCACAGGAGTGAAAACAACACACACACAAACACACACAAGTGCTCATTAATGAAGGCAAACACAATAGGAGCTTCCGCTAGTAAACATGGATGAATCACAAGGTGACGTGTGTACACACACACACACACACACACACCACACACACACACACACACACACACACACACACACACACACACACACACACACACACACACACACCATTCCGGGACGGCATGTATTCTTGTTGGACATGAAATGTTCTGAAATGCGGTCGGCAGAATAGCATTGGACAAAGTTTTTTTTTTTTGTAAAATCAAACACACCGATAGTTATAGACGCTAATAAGCTAAATTAAATAAATAAGCTCAATACAGTCTCCTAATTGGCTTGAACACGCCGGGGCTCTGTGACTAGTCAGCGGTGTGAAAGAAAAAAGACACAAAGCCTAATTCTGTGTGTGCTGCTGTCTGCCAGCGTGTGTTCCCTCTCCCCACCACCGAGACCATAAGCTGCATGTCTGTAAGAGCATAGTGCCGTCGCTACACTATATGGGTCACTGGAGGGGCTGCCTAGAAGTAACGCTTACACACCCATGTTCTCTCTCTCTCTCTCTCTCTCTCTCCTCTCTCTCTCTCTCTCTCTCTCTCTCTCTCCTCTCTCTCTCTCTCTCTCCCCCTTGCGCACTTGCATCACCCAGGGGCCTATGGTGGTGATGACACGGTTCCCCCCTTAGCTTTATGTTCTTCATCTTCGTCATCGTCTGTCCGGGGGCCGAGTGGTTGTAGTTTTGTAGTTCTGTTAAGTTGGGGAGTCAAACCCGTACCACCCAGGCCCCCTTGCTTTATTAATGAAATATATCCACCCGCAAAGGGAGAAAAGAACATGACACTGACCAACGGGATGGAACATGCTGAGAAGGAAACCATTCATCCCAGCATAGGGTGAGTGGCAGGAAGAGGGAGACTGCTCAGTCACTCAGTAGGAATTCCTTTCCGGATGTTTCTCCGGGATATGAGCTGTGCCACCGGAAAACTGTCGGTTTCCAGGGAAGGCTATTCGATTACAGATAACCTTGGATAGGGGGACTGCCGGGGAACTGGTGTGTGTGTGTGTGTGTGTGTGTGTTTGAGAATAATAGAAGGTGAGAATGCAAGAGATTGATACTGTGGTATTCAGTGACCTGCAAGAGGAGAGTACACTCACTTTTCCTCTGAACTTCCTCCCCCTGTCATTTTTCTTTTCTCGACTCTGTTTTTTTGACTTTCTGTGTCTGAGATGTCCTCTTACCTCTACTCCTGTTCCATTTTAGCTGGAGAATTGGGTCTTTATGTTCTGTCTGTGTTTTTTTTTGGGATGTGATCCCGGGTAGCTGGAGAGATAGTCTTGGACTGCATCAGTAGCTATGTTGGTGCTGTGTTATAGGTGTAAAGAAGATAACACACACAGACACGCACACAAACGCGCGCACAGAAGCGTGGAGGCTCGGATAACACGGGGGTCTTTAAGTTGTCTCCAAATCCCACGAGCGAGGCCTTGCCTCCTCGGTTGCCATGGCAACAGTAGTCAGGGCCGCCGCGGTAACGGTGCGACTCGAGGTGGCGGAGAATGAGAGAGGCGGGGGGGGGGGGGGGGAAACGAGAGAGGAAATGTGGCGAGTTAGCATGGTGTGTCTGCGTGTGTTGATGTTTCTGACAGAGAATCCCCCCGCCCCCCGCCCCCCCCCTGACCCTCCACTCAGAGCGGGGTTGGTCACAAGCCGGGGGGGGGTTTAAGAGGGGATGCTCGTGGCGTGGTGGGAGTGCGGCCCACTGGTGAGACACAGCTGGGTTGGAGAATAAGTGGGCTTGTAGGTCACTGGTCTACTGTGAGTGGATGTGGGGGAGGGTGGTCGGGAAGAAGGAGAGAGAGGGAGAGAGAACGCAGAGGCTGAACGGCTGGTTGCTAAGCTCATCTTCTAGATCTTCTCGTCTCGATGATGCGTTTCACGTTGCGGGCGTGGTCGCATGTGGAGGAATTGACCTCGGAAGCCCATCGGCGGGCAGAATTCATTGTGTTGCGTCGATAACGTGTCTATCGCCTTCCCCCTTCACCTACACCTAGCCTTGCCCTCGCAGGGCAAGCCCATGTTAAGCAGAGGGGGGGTTTGCGAGGGCCGAGTTTCTTCACACAGCTCATGGCTCGTGTGTCTTTATGGTATGCGATACGAAGACGACGTGGCAAAGGAACCACGTTCGAAGGCCAATTTGACCCATTTGTTCTGATTAGGGTCGAACCGTCTCCCCCCCCCCCCCCCCCCCCCCCCCCCCCCTTCCCCTCCCCAGCAACCGTTCTCAGGTTTGCACCAGTCATCTTGTCCAGGCAGGTTTTACACACATTAAACCGTGCCAAAGATATTAGACTCGGAGCAGACGGACCGTAGGTGTCAGAGCTCCAATGGAAAATCCATAGTTTCATTACAGGCCCTGTGCAATGAATGGGAGCGCTGGGCGTCCGGGACTCCATCACGGGCCCTACGGGAGCCAAAATGGCTGGTGTTTAGAGGAGCAGTGGAGTGGAGAGGAGGCAATAGGGTCAGGGCTGCTGCTGGGACTGGCGATCATTTTTATAAAGAGAGGGGAGAGGGTAAGGATCCCATAATGCCGCTATTCCAAAGCACATACTGTGCCCCGCTCACCTGTGTTTGTAACACACACACACACACACACACACACACACACAGACACACAGACACACAGACACACAGACACACAGACACACACACACACACACACACACACACACACACACACACACACAGAATTAGATTTTCTCACATGTATGTGCTTTTGCCTATGCAGTGCAAGCATCTGTGTGTTTTTTGACAGCAGATTTAGATGACTGTTATTTGCCTTTCACTCCCTCACACATCTAGCTGTCAGGTGTGGGAAAACAGGGATATTCCTCTGAGGAAGGAGAGTCTAAGGAAGCAGAACGAATGGGAGGGGTCAGTACGGCTTCCAAGACATTGATTACCTCGGGTTGCCGCTCTTCAATTCTGAAAGTGTGTGTGCGTATGTGTGTGTGTCTTCCTCAGCGTCATGTTATTTAGAAACCCAGGTCCCTCTGTGGTCTTGTAAATCACCTCTGGGAGTAGGCTCATTATGCAAACCCAAGTACTTACCTGTGCGCACGGGCGTGTGTGTGCACTTTCATTCATCCCTTGGGCAAATTGTTACAGCAATTCACACAGACTGACATCCTGACGGCAGGGAGACGCACGCACACAAACATACGTTCACTCGCATGCATACTGAGTAAGTGATGAAGGAAAGATGAGTGGATCAACGGGGCTTTTCAAAGTAAAACTAAAGTTCCCTCAAGTGCTTCATCTTTGTCGCCTGAAGTGACCTGCATGTCGTCCTCCACCAGTTAGGAGACTCACGCACACACGCGCACACACAGACACGTACACACCTCTCCACAGAGAGTGTTATAGAGCCAGAAGCAATGCAAATTGGATAAAACGTTTCGGAAACTGTCTTTTCCCACTGGGACCCTTTGCACTCCAAGCCCGCGTGGTGGTGTGCGCGCACACACACACACGCACGCACACACGTGAAGTACTAGCACACGTGTGTGTGTGTAAGTACTTCTAAATCATTGTGCATGTGTTTCCCAATTTCCCAGCATGCCATGGGCTATGGTGCGTCCCCACTGTGGTTGATTGGGCGGGTGCTAAATGGGAGAAAGTGATGGAGAGCGGGTGCGACGGAGGTGGAAATTGAGGGCATCTCTCTCCCAGACCCTGACAATTAGCCGTCAGAAGGGCCGAGCGAGCTGTTAATTTGACTGTCGCAGTGAGGGGGGAGAAAAAGAGAGAGAGGAAGAGATTGGAGAGGAAAGGTCAAACGGAAGGAGCGAGCAAGAAAAACAAGCTTGATATAATGACACAGAATAAAAAAAGATAGAGAGAGACGGGGAAGTTGATGAAGAGATGAGGACGCAGCGTTGCAGAGGTTGGAGAGGGAGAGTTTAGCAGAGGGCACTCGAAGTGAGCGCCTCTCTGTCAGTGTTCTGTTTCTGAGATGTGTTCCCTCCTTGCGGGTGCGTTAGATTTTTTCAACCCGTAGGGTGCTACGTGACCGCCTTCCAAGGTCAAGTGTCTCCCACTCCGTGCGCAAATCAAGCGTGGCCCCCGCTCACTACTTCATGGTATAATGTCTCCATCATGAGGCATGCTAAGCACTTGCTTCGATGGATTGTGAAGAGCTCCTATTTATGCAAGGCGCTCCGTTTTGAAGGTTTCAAAAGTGACTTGGAATCATAGTGTCCGGCCGTCCGTGCGTGCGTGCGTGCGTGCGTGCGTGCGTGCGTGCGTGTGTGTGTGTGTGTGTGTGTGTCACCATCAGATGCGATGCGTGGAAACGGCTTGGTCGTTAACTCTGTAACTCAAACGACATGCAAGGAAACCACATGTTTGACCATCTGCCTCGCAGGCCGGTTTGTTTTTGGGGTGGTTGTTTGGACTCCCTTCAAAGAGAGACTGTTTATTTATGTTGGTGACGTATCGTCAAGTTAGCCCGGCAATACACACAAACACACCCACGCAGAGGCATAAACACACACAAAGTTTTTTGTTAATATTACTAAATGTTGGCGACAGCCGCACACAGTGACACAGTAAAATATCTGGCGGCAGAAGATTGGAGCTCAGTGTTTTAGTGTATCCTATTCTGGCTGTCCTATCAGCTCAAGTACTTTTCCTGAATTGGACAGCAGGTCAGTTGATTTGTTTGGCTCTTCTGTTTATTAATAAAAGTCAACAGACATTCTGCCAATAATACTTGTTACACAAAGACGCACACACACACGCACTCGCGCACATACACACACACCCTAACCAGCCACCTTGTTCCTGCTCTGGAATCATTTGCGGAGCAACAGAAGTGTGTGTTTTTAAGTGCAGGGTGGGCCATCTGTACACACACTTATTCCTGGATATGCGCGTATAAGTCTAATTGAGCTTTTTAATTGTCTTCTAAATCCTGCTGAGCACCCATGCTGATGCCTAATGGTGTGTGTCTATGTGTGTGTGTCCAATCCTCTGGATAGGAGTTGTTTTGCGAGAGGGAGAAACTGCTGTTTTTCCTCAACAGCAGTTTGTGATTACGATGCGGAATCTATTGGCTTGTTTGTGTGTGAGCATGTGTGAGTGGATGTGTGTCAATGAGTGTGAGAAGGGAAGCAAAATAGGAATGGGATTAAAAGGGAGAGGCAGGGATGGACCGAATATGAACGGAGCGTTTGGAGGCCAGGGAGATGTAAATATTTAATAATGCATTCTCACGTTTGTTTGAATTTGAATTCATCAGCTGGTGAAGATTCATCTCTGTGCTTCCGAGCTCTTGTGGACGTGTTCTAGAGCCTGCGTGTATGTATGTATGTGTGTGTGTCTCAGCTCAGATCCTTTGTGAGTATGATGCAGAGAGCGAGGGGAGCACTGTGCGTACGTGCGTGCGTAAGCAAAAAAGAAATCCAAGACTTTCCCAAATAGTCTCCATGACTGGCCAGATGACGACCCGGTTCCTGTGCTAAACACAGACTTCCTGTGTGGTTGGTTGCAATGCTCCAATGCTTGTGTGTGTGTGGGAAGTTAATCAATGTTAGAAGGAGAGGGTGCAGGCCGTGTTGGTGGGTTGTCATGAGCAAGCAGAACAATGTACATGGTGTCTAAAAACAGAAATCTTGTGACAGTCCAGTGCACTCGGATGACTGCTTGGAAACTTTCCATGTCTTCCATCCTTCGCCTATTTTGGTCCCGGGAAGCCTGCAGACATTGTGTGTGTGTGTGTTAGTGTGTGTGATAGCCATGATTCCAATTGACATACCTAGGTTTCCATCTTTTAATCTTCTGCATCTTTTATTGCACTCTACACAGAGAGGGAGCGAGCGAGGGGAACGAGGGAGGCAATATAAATGGATAATAGCGCTATACGCTAACTCTGTATGGCAGGAGTGTGCGCATAGCTCAGCCACACACACACTCACTCGCGCACAAACACGCACATACACACACACAGCCATAATTTCCACTCACTTGAGGCTACTGACGCCAAGGAGTGTCCTCGTGCTGATGTCATTTCCTGTCAGATGTCAGGGAGTAGGTGTTTTCATTCCAGCTGATATGGAGGGTGACCAGCACACAGAACATCATGAGAGTTATAAAGTCCACGTAAACAAAACCCAACTTCCATAGTTTCAGTCCACACACATCTTTGAGCTGGATTTTCGTATTTTTCTTTGATTTTTGAGAGATTAGGAAGGAGAAAATAAAGCCTGGGTTCCCCGCTCTTTCTAAGTTCAATGGGTTCAACTCTACATGGATCACCTAAGATGACCTCCCTTGTTTCTCTTCGCTTTTCGCTTACTTCGGGCCGGCGACAACAAGTCTACCAGCCGTGTTTGCTCCCTGCCTCGGTAACTCCCTTACAATGGCGACTCCCTTCACACCGAACAGTTTAACAGATTCTCGCTTTCAAGTGAACTCATTTCCTCTACCCGATGGTCGACACAGGGAGGGAGGGGGGCGAGGCAGGGGGCAGCGGGGTACTCCTGTTCAAGTATGCCAGCCAAAGTCAATTGAAGTCACTAATTGTCTGCGTTACATGTGGTCGGATGCTGGAATGGCGGTGGGCAGGCCATCCCGTCTGGGTGTCCCTGGGTGTCAACCGCTGTGGCGTTGCCAGGGCCAGAGGCGGGGGCATCTGGACCCTCGCTTTGTCTCACCAGCTGCTCGCTCACTGGACCTGTGTGTGTGTGTGTGTGTGTGTGTGTGTGTGTGCGTGTGTGTGTGAACATATGTTTGCATGGACGCTGTACAGTAAGCTCTCTCTCGGAGTGATGAGAATAGAATTGGCGCAGTAACTTAACGCCTGCTGTGAGGATCCCCTGATGTATCATCATTTCGTCCCTCCCTCTGTCTCTCCCCCCTTGGTCTCACTCCCCCTCGGTCTATCTCCCCCCCCTTGCCCTGCGCGACCTTCCGCTTGCATAAGACGTCTAGAATTGCACTTGTCTGCCTGCGCTCGGGGTATTAATAGGAGACTATCGCTAGCTGACCGCACCAGTGGTTTGCTCTGGGTTAAATCCACAGTTGGTCTGCTGCTAAGTCCCGCTGGTCTGGGCAAGCGGAACGCTCCACTCGGCTGGCATGGTGTTTGGAGGATCATGTTAGGTCTTTATTTTATCGACTGGTGTGGGTCCGGTCACCTGCTATCTGCCCAGGAGACCTAAACCGACTTCCGTAAGGGCTATAGTTTTGCATTGATCTCATTGGATAAGACACACTAGCCACTATCTGGTTCTGGACTTCCGAATCACTGCTATTGCCTTGGTGGACATTCTGTGAGACAGGTTTTATTCACGTTCAGTAGAAGTGATTGCGAATACAAAACCGACTTCTTGAGTGCCGGTTGAACTCTTGCTTTATAATTATGCCGTGTCAGCAACGAAAAAAATTCGTTGCTGTATTTGCAATGACCCACGCAGACGGAAGGTTAGATATTGAGCAAACATAAGGGGGATTCTTTTATTTCCTTCGTTTGCAATTTCTTCCCACACCAATGCATTGTGTGAAATTCAGTGAGTACTGTGGAGGATGCAACGTCCTCTTTCCTCACTTCCCCCCTTTTTTTAACCTCACGTGTCGTCGCCTCGACGGACAAATGTGAGGGCTAAGGTCATTGCACGCCCTCACCTCGCCACGGTTTGATTAATCATTCCAGATGTGTGTGCCTGCACACGTTCACATGCACGCTGGCTCGTGGACATGCCTGT
>NC_082394.1:9693234-9748234 GCF_031168955.1 Gadus macrocephalus
CTCCTCCTCACCCAATGCTATTGGCCTCAGTTCGTCATCAAGTAAGACGCTTCCTATAATGTGTTTAAGGGGCTCTTTATGTTGCATTATCTGTGTTGACAAGACCGTGGGAATGGACATTTTCCCTAAAAACATCTGTGCTGTGGCGTTCTGAAAAGCCATCCATCAAACACTTAGCAGAAACGGAGTAGCCACTGCTGCCCCTGGTAGTGGATGTGGAGCCTGGAGCCCCATATATCGCGCTGCTTTTATCCTGGTGGGCCAATGCTATAGGAGTGTGTACATGTCGATAGAAAGACACGCACATGCGCACGCACATCCACATGTGCCAGCACTTGTCGGCAACCTTTAGCCGAACTAAATGCACGCCACCCCCACCCTCCTCTCTCCTGCACCCTCTCTCTCTATCCCCACCTCCTCTCTCCCCACCCTCCTCTCTCCCTCTCCCCACCCTCCTCTCTCCCCCACCCTCCTCTCTCCTGCACCCTTCTCTCTCTATCTCTCTCTCTCTTTCTCCCTCCCACCCTCCTCTCTCCCTCTCCCCACCCTCCTCTCTCCCCCACCCTCCTCTCTCCCCCACCCTCCTCTCTCCCCCACCCTCCTCTCTCCCCCACCCTCCTCTCTCCCCACCCTCCTCTCTCCCCACCCTCCCTCTCTCCCTCTCCCCACCCTCCTCTCTCCCTCTCCCCACCCTCCTCTCTCCCCCACCCTCCTCTCTCCTGCACCCTTCTCTCTCTATCTCTCTCTCTCTTTCTCTCCCCACCCTCCTCTCTCCCTCTCCCCACCCTCCTCTCTCCCTCTCCCCACCCTCCTCTCTCCCCCACCCTCCTCTCTCCGCCCCACTCTTCTCTCTCTCTCCCTCTCCCCACCCTCCTCTCTCCCCCACCCTCCTCTCTCTCTCTCCCCACCCTCCTCTCTCCGGCCCACTCTTCTCTCTCTCTCCCCCCACCCTCCTCTCTCCCTCTCCCCACCCTCCTCTCTCCCTCTCCCCACCCTCCTCTCTCCCCCACCCTCCTCTCTCCCCCACCCTCCTCTCTCCCCCACCCTCCTCTCTCCCTCTCCCCACCCTCCTCTCTCCCTCTCCCCACCCTCCTCTCTCCGGCCCACTCTTCTCTCTCTCTCCCCCCACCCTCCTCTCTCCCTCTCCCCACCCTCCTCTCTCCCTCTCCCCACCCTCCTCTCTCCCCACCCTCCTCTCTCCCCCACCCTCCTCTCTCCCTCTCCCCACCATCCTCTCTCCGGCCCACTCTTCTCTCTCTCTCCCCCCACCCTCCTCTCTCCCCCACCCTATTCTCTCCCTCCATCCTCCTCTCCCCCCACCCTCCTCTCTCCCCCCACCCTCGTCTCTCCCCCACCCTCCTCTCTCCCCACCATCCTCTCTCTCCTCCACCATCCTCTCTCCCGTTCCCCACCATCCTCCTCTCTCCCTCCACCCTCCTCTCTGCCTCTCCCCACCCTCCTCTCTGACCCAACCTCCTCTCTCCCCCCCCACTCCCCCTCTCCCCCCATCCTTTATATTACTCATTACCTTCTTATTAGATTGTCTCCATTGTTTCAGGGCAGAAAATCTCATTTTCATTCTATTAGACAAATTCTGCTCATGTAGTCCACTTTACGTTATCCATCCATCCATCCATCCATTCATCCAGTATTTAATTTGCACCTTCTCTAATTTGCCTTATAATGGCAGAAGGCAAAATGAAACAATCATGTAATGGGTGTGTATGTATGTGGCTTCCTCCTCCTCCTCCTCCTCCTCCTCTTTCTCTTCACCCCATCTTCGTCTTTGTCTCACACTCTTCTACTCCTATTTGTTTTGCAGCCAGCATGTTTTGCAGACGGTGTGTCTGATTATTTGTGTGTGTGTTAGGAATAGGGATGTTGTTGTCTTTCCTGTTCTGTTTCTGTCTCCTCACTTTAATTTGAGGCGGGTAGGCGTTGAAACACAGATCTATTCTACAGTGCCGGTGCCTATCCAGGCACCTGGCAACACTAAAATAAAAAGTGAAACATTATGATGGGACGATAATAAACAGAGGATGATAAACCGTGGGATATGGCTTCCGATAGCCCGTGTACTTTGAAGACTTGCCAATAGTGCTATCCACTTTACGACCACCCGTTTGTGATGCAATCACACAAACGTGGGAAATCAAAAGCACCACATTCTTTCCGAGGGTCGGACGGACGGATGTGTTGACGTGCACATCTCAACAAGTGCTCTGGCAGGGAGCAAAGAGCCGGTGTCTTTTTCCCCTTTTAGTGTAAAAAGACAAGCTAGGATCGGGCCAGACACTAACCGAGTCGGCCGGACCTGGCCGCTGGGCGGGAGATCAATGTGGCTGGCAGGGGCAGTCGTCTGTGTGAGAATGATGAAGGGACATATTTAGGGGGAGAGGGGAAGAGGGAGAGAAAGTAGTGGGAAGCAGAATTTCCCCATTTCTCCTCTATAGTCCATCTTCATTTACTGGCATGTTACTGCTGTGTGTGTGTGTGTGTGTGTGTGTGTGTGTGTGTGTCTGTGTCTGTGTCTGTGTGTGTGTGTGTGTGTCTGTTTACGATATAGCCTCTGTGTGTGTGTGTTTGTGATGTTGCCTGTGTGAGTGCATGGCGGGGGGGGGGGGGGGGGGGGGGGGGGGGGGGGGGGGCTGTGGTATTTGGTCATTATTGTTGTGTGTCCTTGCTTATGAAAATGTTAGTCTGTATGGGGGTGTGTGCTCATGCAGGCCAGGATATGAAGCATTTGTGAATGAAATGTATCTTTTGTTTACGGGCCCCATTATCCAGATAATAACATCCATAGCTCCTCTCATCTCCAGCTCTTTATCACTGTCGTGTGCTTAGAAGACTGCTCTCTCTTCCCTTTCCTATTGCTCCCACCCCTACACTCTCTCTTCCTCTCTAAAAACAAACAAAGAGTCTTCCTCTTTCTCCATAAAAAGCACAAAACACACAAACACATACACACACACACAAACACACAGATAATGGGAGTGTTGCCTCAGATTTTGTCCTTGTCAGATTCAGCCAAAGTAAACACTATCATTGCAGAGATTTTACGCATGCACACAGAAATGTGCACATTCCAGACGATCAGTGTTACTTGCATCTGTCTGCACGTGTGTGTGTGTGTGCGCGCACACAGTCTTTTCAGTGCCTCTCTGCTTGCTGTCCCTGTCATTGGGAGCTGATAGTGGTGGGAGTTGACAAAGCTTAGTAATGGACGACTGATACTTGCACCCCCCCCCCCTCCACCCCTCCCCCACCCTCTCTCATCACCCCATCGTCCAATGCTCCACTCCTTTCATTTCCTGTTGAAAGGACTTTGGCTCACTGCCTTATTCCAATTCGGCCGTTTTCCTATCGTTTCATCTATAGCGCTATTATTTTCCATATCTGGGTAAATTATTCACTATAACGCTCACAAAAGGATCTTTGTCATGTTCCTTGTGTGTGTTTGTGTGCTTGTGTGGGCTTGTGTGTGTGTGATTGGAACAACCGTACGTGTTTGTCTACAGGTGTGTTTAGTAATGAAGTTTTCGCCCACCCTTTCTGTTGCTTGTCTCTGAACCAGAGGGGGAAAACTCTGTCCACAAGCTGCTGTCTGCCATCCTGAAGTTTATTTAATGTGTATTTTATGTATGGATAAATATTTAATTTTATGAATATTATATTCGGTGAAGCTTGTTTTGCGCGTGTGGAAACATCATTCCTGCATGCAGATTCATCGAAACTTGTATTTCTTCTGTGTTTGCGTTGAACGATCTCAACAACGTGCATTCTCTGAATTATCATTGGACTCACAGCGTCGTCTATGTGTGTGTTTCTGTAGATTCTGGTGAACTCGGTGAGTCCGAACAGTCCGGCTCTGCTCTACGAGAAGGTGACGGTCAGCGAGACAGGAAGTCCCTTACTGAGAGACATGCTGTTCAGCCCCGACCAGCAGCACATCTACACTCTGACCGACAAACAGGTGAGGTTCAGACACGCACCTGCTGCAATGCACCCTGTTTTGGGGTCCACAAGGAGCTATAAAGGCACACCAAAAAGACGATTAGTCCATTCCTTTCTTTTTTTTCTTGAAGTTGTTCTTCTCTTTCTCTGCGACACATACACCAAAACACACACACACACACACACACACACACACACACACACACACACACACACACACACACACACACACCCCAAAACACACACACACACACACACACACACCACACACACACACACTATCAGCAGATAGTGAAATATGTATTTAAACATGTGGACATGCCCTGGGGACACGTGTGTGTGTGTGTGTTCCTGCAAACCGCACACACGGCCATACTCTTAACGAGTTGCATTCCCAACAAAATGGAAAACAGCCTCCCGTTCCTCCATGCATGGCCGGCATGGAAAAAGAACGAGCTGCGGCACAAGTCACAATGAATGGAGATAACACCAAAAATAATCAGCATATAGTAAACACAATGCAGTGCGTTCCCCACAGCGCTGTATTGTTAACCGGCGTATTCTGAAGTTAGCCAAGCTCAGTGCCAACAATGTCTTGTTAGCTAAATGTAGTCACACATGCAAACATAAACACGTACACGTTCGCACACGCGCATGCACACAAATGTTCACAAAAATATGCACGGCAACACACGCATACACGCGGACACATGCACACACAATCCACTCACAATAAAATACACATTTCTGGTGTGCATATTTCGCCTTACAATGGTGTTGACCCCGTACGGTCCTCACTAGCTGTCCCCTCTACAGGGGTGCAGTGTAGTCTGGAGCCCGGCTACGTTCCAAACATACATTTCTCCCAACACACGCACGCGCACACACACACTAAACCACCAGCTGCTGAACACATGGACCTCACGGCTGGCGTCTAATAACGGTTCCATTATGCACGCATACATACCATCTCTCTTTCTCTCCCCTCTCTCTGTCCGCCTCTCCCTAGCACACAAAGAGAGAGAGAGGCACGGTTATAAGACTGTTTAATGGATGGAGGTGTCTGGATCTGTGGCTTGGTTAAAATTGTTCCCAAAATGTAGACAATGTGTGTCTGCGAGCCTGGTTGACCCAGTTCACTTTTAATCTTTCCAACTAGAACAGCTAAGGGCATGAGGGACACTAGCACAGTAGCGCACACACACACGGCACAGATTGCAAGACAAGAAAAAAATATGATGCACACAAGGACACGCGCCGCAATTGCACACACCCACACACACACACCCACACACAAAGACCCGCTGTCTCTATCAGCTATCAAAGTTCATTTTTCTGCCTTTGTGTCTTTGATCTATTAATGGCTAGCAGCCTCTGAGTTGAGAAGACACAGCCTTGGGGTTGCCAGAGCTCCAGCTTAACCCCCCTTTCCCAACACTAATGACTAGAGGGTGTGGTGACGTTCAGTGCTCCCACACACACTCCCACATTACCCTTTTCCTTCACACCCCCCTAAATCATCGTACATCCCCTGGCCATCATCTACTTCCTTCTACAATCCACATCTGGCTTTCCCCCCCCCCCCCCCTCCCCTCCGACTTGAGCCGCTATACGCGCACACTTCCATCTGAGCCCAAATTAAGAGCTCCAACCTTGGCCAACGCTAGGCTGCTCCCTTCGCCTCTCTCTGATCCCATTCCCGTTTTTTTAATGAGTCAGTCCCAAGCCTTAGTCCCTCCCCTCCCAATTCCCCATCTCCCTCATTGCACCTTCTTATTCTTCATCTCCTCGCCCTCTCGCAATCCATGAGCTCTTTCTCTCACTTCACCCCCCACCATTTATATGTTCACCTCCTGTTCTGTGCCACAGTTCCCTACCCCCCCCCACCCCACCCCCCCGCTACTTATTTTTAACCTTTCTCTTGTTTCTATTACACCTTTTTCAGTAGAGTAGTTCATACATGTGTACGTGACAAAGAGAAAGGATCTCTCTCTCTCTCTCTCTCTCTCTCTCTCTCTCTCTCTCTCTCTCTCTCTCTCTCTCTCTCTCTCTCTCTCTCTCTCTCTCTCTCTCCCTCTCTCTGTCCCTCTCCATCCTTCGATTCCTGAACATAGCTGTTATGGGAGGAAGGCTGGTGTGTCAAGCCCATTACAGGTTCTTTTTAAACGTGCACCCAGAATACACTCGCACACCTCGTTTGTGTGTGTGTGAGGGGGGGGGGGGAGTTGCCCTCTGGGTTTCTTTAGTCAAGCCAAGCACATTAAGGTGTCATTGGACATATCCACTGATGCATAGCCTATGACAAGTCCTCCCATCGCCTCTCTCATGCACACACGTACACACACAAAAACGTATGCGTACAAACACACACACACGTACAAACACACACGTGCCAACATACCAAGGGCCCACACACACCACGGACACGCATGCATGCACACACAGATGCAGAGTAAGGCTCAGGCCGTGAGTCACGTTTAGGGGTGAGGTCCTGTGATTTATGACTAGCTCTGTCCTGGCTATATTCATCACTGCCATTATTATCAATGCAGGATGTGTGTGTGTGTGTGTGTGTGTGTGTGTGTGTGTGTGTGTGTGTGTGTGTGTGTGTGTGTGTGTGTGTGTGTGTGTGTGTGTGTGTGTGTGTGTGTGTGTGTGTGTGTGTGTGTGTGTGTGTGTGTGCCGGGGTGAAAAACACACGCACACCTTGCCCTAATAGTGTCTTATGAATACTTATATTACCAATGGCAATACAAAGCTTTGCTTTATACTTGAACTAGTTTGATACCCTTTTATATTATCATCTTGTAAAGTGCCACAGGCTAAGCTGTTCCTTTTATGAAGGAATAAACAGCACTGCATAATATGCCAAAATAGGAATGTTTGTCTTGCATACATACTCCTTTTCAACATGTCTTGTCAGAATTGATGGACACTTCTCAGTGCATGTGCTGAAAAGTGCTCTCCTGGGGATAATCTGGCATTTAATATCAGCATCATGATGTCATCGTTCACTCAAACCGTGCGTGTGTGTGGATGGGAGAGTGTTATGCTTTTTGTGCCTGAAGTGCCTGAATTCCTATTAATGTCTTTCTATTAAAACAAACAGCTAGAAGCACACTCACAGACACACTCTGCGTGTGTGTGTGTGTGTGTGTGTGTGTGTGTTTTAAGCACCTGCCCTCGGTCCCTTGTCCTTATTGGGCTATCCCAAACACACCAGGCCTTGTCGAGGAGTAATGTTTTACCCATGCGAAGCGGTCGGACATCAGCTGTGTGCTGTGCCTGTTTGTCTCGCTCTGTTTACACGCTGATCTCTTCGAGACTCTGACAAGCTCATTAGCAGAGACTTGAGCAGCAGTCTGCCGCCACCACTAATATTAACTCGGTGCTCGTATCAATCACCGCTGACATTAATGCTGCTAATTAGCCACATCCTAAATAGCTCAGATGTTCATTTGAATTGCATTCATCAAGTTGCAGTCGTTGTGGGGAGCTAATCATAGTGACTATGATATTTACAAGTAATGGCCCCAGATTGATCTTTTCCGGGAGAATCTCCGTATGGATCACAGAGTTTGGAGTTTTATTTCATAGGTGTGGCCACAGCTTCGCTCACACCAGGAGTATTAATTCTGCAGAGCAGTGTACGATTGAAACTAATAATAATACTGCAGCATGCATATGGAAAACCAAGCACACACACAGAGCTAGAAAATGCATTGTATTATGTACTAGACACACACTTGCACACCCTGCTCACTGGCTGCTCACTGGTGGTCATTGTTATGCAAATGTTAATAGACCATTCGAGGTAAGTAAGGCGGGGGGGGGGGGGGGGGGGGGGTTAAGCCATGTACTGTATGTGCAGCATCACTCAATATCTCGAGTTGACACCTCCCAAAGTAGCACCTGCAGTTGATAAATGCTGCTAAATGCACACACACATATATTCAAACACACACATAGAAACCCATGGCATCCAGCAAGCCCATGGTGTACTGTGTTCCAATGCCCACATTGTCATTTTTTTCCTCTAGATCTCCCTCTTCTTCTCATCCCACTTGCTCTTTTCCTTTTATTGATTTCTTCAGCCAATAGTTTCCTCCTTTTCCTTTTCCTTTCATTCTTTCCTTATTTTCATTTCCTTCCTTCCTCTCTCTTTTCCTTTCTCTGACTCTCTCTCTGTCCTTCTCTCTTTCTGTCCTTCTCTCTCTCGCTCTCTCGCTCTCTCTCGCTCTGTTTATCTCCGTCCCTCTCTCATGCGGAGCACGTCTGGTCTTTGTCAGCCTCGGCGAGCTTCTTCTTCCTCATGTAATTGCATCCATTTACACAGGGGAGATGCCCAGTACAACCACAATTACCTTCTCTCTCCCTCTTTCTTTCTTACACACACCCTAGTACACACACACAGACACACTAGCACAATGGCCTGCCTTTGAAATGCTCAATAAAAAGTGAGCTTCCCTTTTCCAGGGTAGAACGGTATGAATGTACAAAGTCATTTGTTAGAACAGTATTACTGGGAATTTCTTTGGGTGCGGGGTAAAGGCGGGTTGTTCAGTAGAGTGGTCTGTTCTGGTCCAATAAAGGGCTTATATAGGTAGCAGAAATCACACGCACCCCCACACACAGTACTCAGAATCGTGTGAATGTGTGTGTGCACATGTATTAGCCACGATTAATTCACATACGGCCATTTTTTTGCTAATTATGTTTAGGACATAATGGGATAAGTCTCTAAACCGCTCTGATAGGATTTATTAACATTGTATACCCCAACCAATACAGAATAATAACTGATTTAATCTGCCTTCAGCGGAACAAAAGGAGATAATCTTGGAAAAAGATGACCAATTTGTCCGCCCCAGCTTCCATTCCTGTGGCGTCCACCTGCTATCTGAGTGCAGCACATCTATTAGTTACGGACACGCTCTGAGGGACACGGGGCCCTTTCTCGGGGGGAGACAACAACATCTCAGAAGCTATAAGAGAGATGTTTCCAGGTAAAAGTAGCCCGTCAGGGAGGGGACAATGGGATTAAATGCAAACACAAAAAGAACAGACATATTGCTCAAAATCCCTTTCCAACTGAGCAAACTTTGAAGTATTTGAGCGTACAATGACGCCTCACATTTGCAACCATTTTGTCGTCTGTTTTGTAGCGTACTAACAGCGGCGTAACGAGGTGATCTGTTCGTCCAAACAGTCATCCGGGACATTCCCTTGCCATTGACCGGGGCAGTACTAGGGTCTTTGAATTGCTGCACAGTGGAATAATTGAGGCTGATTGCGATTCACGGAGAACCCTTTGAGTCGTCTATTTTGTTTCAAAGTAATCAATGCGAGATATGTAGCCTGCTGAGGACATTAATCACGTGCCGCGGTGTGTTGGACCCATGCGAGCGCTCCAGAGCTTTTTAGACATCGACGTCCTTCCTGAGGTTCAAAACCAAACACAACACAAGGAGTCTTGCGCCTTCCAAACTATCCGTCTTTCAAAATCTTTTTTTTTTTTTTTCTTCTAATAATGCCTCCACTTCCTGGTGGTACCTTTCTGGAATTAAATGCATTTAACAGGGGGGGAAAAGTCACCCCCTATTTATTTTTTTTACCGTTTCAACTATCTTGCCACTCTTCTCTGCTCTCCTCCAACTCCTCAGCAGGTAATAGGGTTCGCTCCTCAGGTCACATGTCTGTGATGAGAAACGGAGGGCATGGCTATTTCTCTGCCTTCTCGCTACCTCTCTCTGTGATGTGCCTTGGGGGGGGAAGGGGCCGGGGAGGCGGCGGCGCTGGTGACTAAGGCATAGAGAGACGTGTTGCTTCCCTCTGAGAGTGACGGGTGTGTGGGGAAAGATAGGCAGCAGTGGCCTCATCTACTGGGGGAGGAATGGTTTTTCAATGTGAGCATTGATATCTCAGTTTTGACTTTCACCCTCTCATTTTCCTGCCCCTCACTTACTCTCCCCCTCTCACTCCTCTCTCTCTCTCTCCCCCTCTCACTCCTCTCCCCCTCTCACTCCTCTCTCTCTCTCACCCTCTCTTCAATTGTCACCTCCCTCTGCCCTCATCTCATCTTTCTTTCTGCGTGCCCTCTCTCTCTATCTTTCTCCGTCTCACTCTCTCTCCTTTTCTCTCCCTCTCTCGCTTTCATGCTCTCTATCTCTCTCTCTCTAGCGCTCTGAAAGTCTTTTCTACCTCTAATTAAGTGTGTGTGTCTGTGTGTGCTGGCCATCACGAAAACTGCTCAGACTCTTGATCCTACAAGGCGTGGTCCTATTTGTTCTAATAGTATGAAAAGAACGATCTTTCTCTCTGTCTCTCTCCCTTCCTCCAATATATGCATCCACCTTTCCCCTCCCCCACAGCTCTCTCTTCCCGCCTGCTCCTCTGCCATCTTCTCCTCTGCAGATAGAGTGATGGGGCTGACTGATAGGGTTAGGCAAGATGGAGCGCTGGATAGGTTAATGTCCCCCCCTCTCTCTCTCTGTCTCTCCAGCGCCCTCGCTGCCCGCCTCTCTCTCGCTCTCTCGCTCTCTTTCTCCTTCCTAATCACACTCTCAATCAGGTGTACAATCACTCGGCCCGTAGGTTGCCAGTGATTGGGCGAAAGGGTGGTGACGGTGGGGGTTGGGGACATGGTGGAACCGACTGACTGACAATGCAACGTCGTAGTAGCCAATCCCAGACTGGCACCTGCCCACGGGAACGTCCACCAATAGTAATCACCGCCCATCTGGTGCGGCGATTGGCCAAATCAGCGACGGTGGACGGATTGAACGTTTGGGATGGCTGGAAAGAAAGACGGACAGATGGATGGATGAAACGTTTGGATGGACGGTTGGACAGATGGATGGATGAAATGTTTGGATGCATGGAACGTTTGGATGAAGGGATAGATGGGTTTGCTGGATGACACCAAACTAACTGTTGCTCCTTATCGGGTGCCCACTCTCTTTCGTCTTCCTCCCGCTCCCCTTCTCTTATTTCTTTCTCTTCATCTCATTCTTTGTTGTTCTTTGGCCCCATTTCATCTTCTGTGTTCATCTATTCCCCCCTTCCCCCCCTCCCTTTTCCATCTCAATGCCTTAGTCTCTTTAATGAAACCATCTTCTCTTCAATCTTTGTTGTCTCTAGTTCTGCTTACTTTTTCTCCTTTCTTTCACTCTCACCCCCTAACCCCTCCTCCTCTCGCCCTCCTCCTCCCCCCCCTCCCTTCCTCCCTCCCCACCGCTCTCTCAATCCCTCTACCTCTATAAGTCTTCGGGTCTCTGCTCCCTGGCCTTGTCTAATGTGTCTGTACGTTTCAGTCTGCTCAGGAGGCGGGATTAGGTGGTGTGTGTGTGTGGAGGGAGGGAGGGAGGGAGGGAGGCAGAGCAATAGACGGAGCGGGAGAGGAGGAGGCGGGAGGAGAGAGACACAACCAGAGAAAGGAGATTTGGCTCCAGATTGCTTTGTGTCAGGAGCCATAATGGGAATGGAGAGTCCTGTTGATGAGAACGACTGTGAGGAGAAAATAATGGCCGAGCTCTTTTCCTCTCTCTCTCTCTCTCTCGCTCTCGTTCTCTGTCTCCGTCTCTCTCTGTCTCTCTGTCTCTCTCTCTCTCTGTCTCTCGATCTGTCTCTCCATTTCATTCTCTCTCTTTCTCTTCGTGGGATTACCCTCCATCTCTTTGCTCTCGTCTTTGCATAAGCTCCTGCATGCACCGACACCTCTATGGTCATACAAATATCATCCGAAGCTCACGCACGCACGCACGCACGCACGCACGCACGCACGCACGCACGCACGCACGCACGCACAGGCATGTGCACGCACGCACAGGCATGTGCACACACGCACACACAAACTGAATGAGTTGTCTCATGGAAAAAGCAGGAAAGATTTCTGCCACTATCTAGCCATCCCCTATCGAACATAAAAATATAATTCACTAAAACATCTGTGTCAGAACAATTCCAACGGACCGCTCACTCGGCCACTTCCAGCCGGCCTGTAACCAATTCAGCTCTCAAACGCCTGTTGACGGTGGACAACAAATGACTCTGATGATGGAACCCAATTTGATCGATGGTTACAACAGCTGTCACACCGGGACATGCTGCCGTCCCTTTCATTATATTCCCCCAATCTCTCCCTCTCCCTCTCCCTCTCCCTCTCCCTCTCCCTCTCCCTCTCGCACACACATACAAACACACCGTGTTTTCCTCCCTCCTTATCTACGATCGGTCCACACATTGAGCCACTGGCAGCAGCTATCGAGCTTCCTAAGACCCTACAACCCTGACCATGCGTATATGCAGTAGCCGGGCCTTTGATAGCCTCCGCTAGCCCCAGCCCCTGCACTATCTAGCTCACTCCCAGTGGCTCCCTATGGAGGATGCAATATCCATGTTGCAGGTGGGAAGGGTTAGCCTCGCTAGCGGAGGGCTACCTTCCCTGCTGGCTGTGGAGATAACCGCTCTCTCTAGGACATACTCATCCTGCCTGCCTCTCTCCTGTGCTCTCTCACGCTCTCCATTGCCCTCGCTCTCCTTTCTATCTCTCGTGGTAGCCTTCCCCTTGCCCCTCCCACCATCTTGCTCCCTAGTAGCCTTCTAAATTTCTTCCATACACACTATTGTTCAATCCACAATATCCCCAGTCTACCTGCAGGCATCCCTTAAGCCAGACCTGCTCTATTAGGCCATGTTTCTTAATAAAAAACACTGTAAGCCTCTTTTGGATAAATGCGTCTGCTTGACGCATTTAATGACCCAATGGTAATAGTAAATTGTACTGTCCGTTCCCATCTGTGGGGACATCTTTCCTGTAGCCCCCTGCCCCTCTGTGGACCTGGGGGAGGGGCTGGGGGTCTGTGTAAAGTATGTAGGTAGTAGGTATTGATCGTCGAGCATGGCGGTGGCGGTTCGATGGCGCGTCCGATTAGAGCACCATTGATGTAGTGTGAGGGACGCTTGTTGAAATGGCGCTGGCACATGGCTAGGGCCTGCTTACCCGGGGTGTGGTAGGGGATGTGGGGGGATGGGGGTCCGCATGATGAAGGGAATGTTGAAAGGCCTCCAGCTTTGCCATCCCTTCTCTTCCAGGAATATGGGCCAATGGGCCAAATATTAAAAAGACTCGAAAATGTAACCATGCAGGAGGCGGCTTGTCTTAATGAAATGCAGAAACACACACACACACACACACACACACACACACACACACACACACACACACACACACACACACACACACACACACACACACACACACACACACACACACACACACACACACACGCGCGCGCACACACACACCCCCTCGTCTTGACCTCCACTGTATAGGCTCTAACCCCCACACCCTGGACACCCCCACCCCTCCAAATATATTAAATCCCTTAACAAAAAAAGGCCTCAACAAGGCCCAATCCTTTTATGGCGTTCAATTTAACAGCCATTGAAAAGCCACACTTGAAAGCTTTACGGCTCCCTCCGGGTTTTGGAGGTGACCTTAAAGGCAAAAGATAGCGCGCTGTCGGAGCGGGGGGAGTTTTACAAGTGGACGGACAAAGTAAGGGCATTCAGACGGAGAGGCCGCTCCGGGTTTACGCCCGAGTGCAAGGCAGGGAGAGAGAAAGTAGAATTGAGTTACGGCCCTGGACGGCATTGTAAATAAGGGGCTGCAGATAGACGCACGATGGTGGTCCTGGTTTATAAGGTCATTCAAACGAGTAATGTGGCGCACTGACGGGAATGGGCTTTCATTAAAAGAGCCATGTGAAGGGAAAGGGGAGAGTGAAAGTGGGACCGTGTTGGTGTGTGAGTGGGGTTGTGTGCTATGTGTGGGCGTGGCCTCTTGTCTGTTAGTGAGAACAAGGAAATGCACCGGTTATAAGACACCCACATACACACAGGTAAAAAACACATACACGTACCCACACACATACAAATACACACACGCTTAAACACACAAACACACACGTAAACACACACACATACACATACATACACACACACACACACACACACACACACACACACACACACACACACACACACACGTGTAAACGCACACGTGCACAGCAGTGCAACACATGTACACACACATTACTGTGTGTGTACAATAATGTGTTACTGGTGCCAGTAACACATTACTGGCACCAGTAAAGCAGTTTATCCTCCACTGGGGAACGTAATGATGGCAGCCCACTACCACAGTAAACAGCCCTCCCACTCTGCACCACTCCCATGTAATGGAGCCACGGTCGTCCCAGAGCTCTGCTCACTGTACACTGGGCGTGTTGGCGTCTCCTCGACTGGGTGTTCACCTCGAGGGTGCTCAGGCAGGACCGTGGAGGAGCATATTGTGCGAGCGTGGTGGGGATGTTGACCCTTGTTGAGTCACACTGCAGTGGTTTTGGTTGTTAATGGGGGTCAAGTGTTTAGGTGGCGGAGGTCTGGCTAGTTCTGGACCAAAAGTTGCCAGGATCTGTCCTTGGTTTCTCGCTCTCCACTCTCCCTCCTCTCTCTCTCTCTCTCTCTCTCTCTCTCTCTCTCTCTCTCTCTCTCTCTCTCTCTCTCTCTCTCTCTCTCTCTCTCTCCTCTCTTCTCTCTCTCTCTCTCTCTCTCTCTCTCTCTCTCTCCATTCCCCTGAGTCAGAGAGAGCTTCTATGTCTCCTCTCTCTGTCAGCTAAATGGGCCTGTGCCCTGTGGTACACACAGCTTTAACCAGCCATGAATCCACCTCATTAGCGGCTCAAATGCTCTTCCAATCTGTATTAATCTAAAGTATAAGATCTGAAGTATATGCGAGAGCTAGTGGTTAAACATTGGGATTTAGATTGTGACTTACTACAAGCCGTGGTGAGGATGGTTTAGCCGTGCATAATGTTACACCGTGGCTTTTGGTCTTTTTAATTTAAATGCATTGGTCATATTTTAGTACACAATACTAAGCTCCCAATCAAAGCACAGCGTTGCTCTGTCCACATCATATCCATCATGTGTGCTCGCAGCTTTCGGTTGCTAACCAACCTGATCCCTTACCTCATATTTCTCTCGACCCAGCCATATGGTCTTTCTTCCCTTGTGTCTCTCTCTCTCTCTCTCTCTCTCTCTCTCTCTCTCTCTCTCTCCCCCCTGTCCCCTGTGTTGCTTGATCAAAGGGTTAGACCCCACTTTGGCCCCACGCCAGCTGGGACCCCACATGCCACTTGTGAGTGGAGTGTGTGTCAGTGCGTATGTGTTGACACTATAATAGTGTTACCCTAGGGTAGGGTTGTTAAATGTTGTTACTTACTGATCAACTTACTCCTTCTCCACTGTGTGATTTAAAGGTAGCCTCCAGTGAAACACACACTCAGACAAATACACACACCACTCACACATCCAAAAACACATGTTAGCAATCAGTCTGTCATACACCCTTTTGAACACACTTAAGTCTCTGAATGATACCCACAATAATGGAAACCACACGCACACAATGACCCCCCCCCCCCCCCCCCATACACTGTGGAGCTATCTGTAGCATGTTGCTAACCATCTGTCATCACCTATAGCCAGTGTTGATCTCATTTATGCATTTACGCAGTATGAGGGCTTAATACTAAATGGTTCCATGAAGACTGTGAAGTGCACACCACACGCGTGCACGCACGCGCACACGTACACGTACACCAATGGTCATTCATAGTTCACCCTGCCCTTCCGCACTTTTTCAGCATGACATTATGTATATGCACCCCCCCCGGACACACACACATGCACAGCAGACACACAATTTATGACTGAGCTGTCTTTTCCCTGTGGTGAACTATCTCAATCTCTCACTCTCACAAACAAACCCTGACTCCTTGCTTGATTTCTGCCGGCACATTGCACCCGTGAACGTCACTCTCTGAATCTCTCTCTCCCACCTACAACACACACACACGCACACACACACACACACGAACACGCACGCACACACGCACACACGCACACACGCACACAAGCACACACCTACGAACCCGGACGGACGCACGGATGTTCTTGCAACCCACGGGGGTCTGTCCTCTCTTCCTCTGCCTCCCATTGGCTTTGGAGGTCAGCTGTCAATCAAAGGCACGGTTGCCGCGGCCACCTGTCCAGCTGCCCAGCATGCCTAGCGAAGCTTCTCCTGTACACGCTTCGCTGGAGGCTGTCACACACTACTGGACCAGAATAGCTCGCAGAAGCCCTCTTCAAACACGCACACGCAGACACCCACAGTATATACCCACGGACACACACGCGCACATCGGAGCACACTCCACCACCAACACACACCCTCTCTAGCGGTGTTTCATTCCCACTCATACCCTGCTGTCCTCTATGACATACACACACACTCCAATATGCCGCTGCATGCAGAAAGATTATTTGCCAAGCTCCTCTTTGAAATTGAGTCGGTGTGATAAGCTGCCAAAAATGTCACATTATCTTGTGGAGTGTGGCACTTTTTTTCCTCTTCTTTTTGCTTTCATAACGCTGATTAAAAGCAATGTACTAATTGTGTTCCGTATATCCTCTGTTTCTCTTTGCCCCTCTCTCTCTGCCCCTTCACTCTCTGCCCCTTCTCTGTGCATCTATGTCTCTTTTTCTAGGTGGTGAGAGTTCCAGTGGAGAGCTGTGAGCAGTACACCAGCTGTGGCGAGTGTTTGGGCTCCCGGGACCCCCACTGTGGCTGGTGTGTCCTGCATAACGTGTAAGGCACACACGCTTCCTCACTTTCTCTCTCTCTCTCACTCGCTTACTCACTCACTCACTCACTCACTCACTCACTCACTCACTCACTCACTCACTCACTCACTCACTCACTCACACACACACACACACACACACACACACACACACACACACACACACACACACACACACACACACACACACACACACACACACACGTCTACACCTGATCTAGGTGACAAGATACACATGGGGGGAGTGGAAGTGAGCAGCAGCTGATGTAAAGTGCAGTTAATTGATGTTTTCCATGGTTGAGTAAATGTGGTGGACGATCGTTAGACAAAATGCTTGTCTGAGTTCCGGAGGAAGATAAGGCGCTGTGCCCTGGTTTCCTCTTCATAATATTTTAGAAAGAATAGTCATAGTTAAGGTTACATTACTCCGGGTAAAGGACATGAAGCCCAATGCTTTGTATGGGTATGTGTCTCATTTAATCTGTACCCTCCCACCATGGTTGGATCCATGTTAAGAGACTGTGATTAATACATTGGGAAAGCTGAAAGGCAGCCTGCTAATGTCTGCTGTAGCTCTGTATATTCTTGCCTATAAAGCACACTGTCTCTCTCGTAGCCTACACTTCCTCCTGGTGTATGCCAAAACCGCATCCAGAGGCTTTATTTATGTGGATACTATTTGTGTGACGGGTTAAAAGCCCACGATTTTACGACGCTAGTAAAAGCCCGTTACACTTTAGATATTGGAATCATTTGATGGCTCCCGCCTAATAACACAGTCGCTTTATGGGTTAATGAGTTGTAGTTAGGTTGCATAACATGAGTTGCTTTGAGTTACAATCGATTGATATTCCGGTGCGGGTTGCGAATAGACAAGGCCCTGGGGGTGAATTTGTGATAAAACACAATGTATGTGCAAAACGCCCGAGTGCGTAGCCCCGCGCGAGTGCATCAATCTGTACAAGCCAGCCGTATTTATCCCTGCAAGCGTCCATGGCTCCAGGGTGTGTGTGTGTGGTGGGTGTGTGGGTGTGTGTTCCCGCCATCGCTCTTGACTAGGTGCTCAAACAGTTGGATCTTATTAAAAGGTGTGGCGACGGCGGAGCCACTCGCAGGAGATGCACCTCGAGCAATTCAGGATAATGGAATAACCGTCTCTTTGCATTAATTACACGTGCAAAATATATCGCTGGCATACCGCCGCGGCCTCCAGCCACATATTTTCCTGCCACACTCACACACTGGGACGAAACTCGATGAGTCCGCTGTCGATAACCTGGCATCCTCACTGACTGACCTCCTGTCAGAGCTGGGATATCAGCAACTCACTCGTATCCCGGTCTGGCAACGCAGGACCAAACTCCGGCGGTCTGCCCGGCCAGACAGAATAAAGCGGCTATTAATGGCCACTTCTTTATAAGTCTGTGTTTAGCCCCGTGGTGCTCTCAGCCTCGACCTGACCATAAAGCAGCTAGGCATCCCACTAATGGTGGAGAGTGCAGGTGTGCAGCGGAATGGCACATAAAGGCCGCAGTTAAAGGAATAAACAGGCAAACGCATCAACACTCTCGTACATCGCAAGTCCCGGCCGCTGGAAGAGTCTATTCGTCGGAATTATGCATGTATGCATGCATGTAATTCAGTTGCGTGCCATAATTCCCGTCAACACACACACACACACACACACACACACACACACACACACACTCCTCTTGAGGGTGTGTTGTGTGTGAGTGTGTGTTTGTGACTGGGGACTGCGTTTTTTGTGGCGGAGCAGGAGCGAGGACTTGTGAAACTAGCAGCGAGACGGGGCTGGCTGGGAGCTAAAGGGGGGACAGGGAGGAGTCGGCAGATAGCAGTTAGCTTGTTCCTCAGGGTTTTCATTCGTTGTATCGCCCAAGGGAGGACGACGTCAGCTACCCCCCTCACCGTTTACCGCAGAGACCCGTTTTTGTTTAGCGTGAGCGGTGAAGTTGATGGCTATTACATTATGAATGGCTAATAGTAAAACTGCCAGCGAGATGGGGGAGCGGAGGGGTGTGTTATGGGGGGGTTATTTGATTTCTCTGTTGAAGGCGGACGCGTAATAAATGACTCGGCTAGGGGTAGAGGGTAGCGGTTGATATGTGCTGCTTATTAATTTACGGGGTCCAGGTTTTTAAGTATGAGTGAAAGTGTGCACATCTCTCACGACATTCTTTTGTGTCTTTGGCGGGCCGAGGTTATAAAGTCGAGGGAGAAGCGGTATGAGTCCCGCACAAATGTCAGGACCAATAGGTGCTCATGATGAAAAGGGGATGCTGTAATGCACGGGCTCCGGGTGATGTCTTCCGTTATTGCTCGCCTTCGCCTGCCTCAGTATCCGTCTTAAGCTTTCCATTCCTCCTCCCTCTTCATCGGTGCATGCATATTCTTTTTCGGGCGGGGTTTCCGTTGGAGTGTTTTTGCCATAACCTATCTTCCTCTTCCTCCTGCCTCTCTTCATCAGCATTCGTCAAACCTTTTCCTGTATTCATATTTTTTCCCGCGTTCTCACCGCGTTCTCTCCGCGTGGGTGTGTGTTTTTGTGCGTGTGTGTGTGTGTGCGCGCGCGTGGGTGTGTGTTATTTCCTGTGCAGATGTTCTCGCAAGGACCGCTGTGACCGGGCCAGCGAGCCCCAGCGCTTCGCCTCAGACCAGAGGCACTGTGTGGAGCTCAGCGTCGCACCCCGCAACATCTCCGTCACCATGTCCCAGATCCAGGTACGTACGTGTGTGTGTATGTGTGTGCGCATAGGATCACGACCATTACCTGCAGCGGCTTGCTGAAACTTCTCCGTATCCGAGTGACTGATAGGGAGTGCACCTTGCTCTCCCTCTCCCTCTCTCTCCCTCTACACATTAGCAGGAACACATTAACCTTGCCATAATGGAGCCTGATATAGCGGCTGTGTTGGGCGTGAGGATTCCTGCTCCCCCCCCCCCCCTGAGCTCACCCCCACACTCACCCCTCCCCAGCCATTAACCCTCATGTCATCTCATAACAATCCATGTTACCGCATGTCCTTCCATTGATCTAACACCCTGTCTCTCTCCCTCCCTCTCTCTCTCTTTCCCTGTCTCCGTCTCTCTCTCTCTCTCTCTCTCTGTCTCTCTGTCTCTCTCTCTCTCTCTCTCTCTCTCTCTCTCTCTCTCTCTCTCTCTCTCTCTCTCTCTCTCTCTCTCTCTCTCTCTCCCCTCCTTCACTATGTTTATCTCTCTCTCCCCCTCCCTCCCTCCTCCCTCCCTCTGTCTGTCTCTCCACCAGCTGGTGCTCCAGGCCCGTAACGTCCCTGACCTGGCGGCGGGGGTCAACTGCTCCTTCGAGGACTACGTTGAGACGGAGGGACGCATCCAGGGGGGACGCATCTACTGCCTGTCCCCCTCTGCGAGGGACATCCTCCCCATCACCAGGAACAGAGGTGTGTGTGACTCGTGACCAGTTAGTCAGACTTAACACCCCAGCTCTCTCTCTCTCTCTCTCTCTCTCTCTCTCTCTCTCTCTCTCTCCACTCTTTACTCTTTACTCTTTACTTTTTTCCTCTCACTCTGTCCCCGTTACGTCATGCCGGTTGCTATATGTGGGCTATGTATTCATCGTGGCAGGCGGACTTATTCCCCAATGCCTCCTGATGGCATGGTGAAAAAACCAGAGGACACTGTTCCCCCTCTGCCCCGATGGCCGGCCGGCCCCATGACGTAGCTGTACAACCTCTCCCTGTGAAGCCGTACAAAGGATACCACACCTTTCACGCCTGATCACTGCTTAATATTCAGGGCCTAACAGGCGTCCCATGGGCTTTGTCTGTTTGTTCCCCCGAGGAAATGGCTTTTATTTATTTCCCCATTCCCATTATTGCATATTATGCTGCGCTGTCAGTGGCGTTATTGATTTATGTTTCTACAAACAACAGCAGTTACGCCGGTAACTTCACTTTAGAGAAACAATTCCGGCTTCCTTTGTGAGGCGGCCGTTCCAATATAACTTCGCTGCCCGTTTCTTATTTTCCCCGTTTTTTTTGTTCTTTTCATTTATTTTATTCGTTCTTCAATTGTATGTGGGTGTTTCACGTCACATCACTGTGTTTGAGAGTTGAGATCCAACGGCTGTCAGAATGATTGTGCGTTCTAAAGCTCAAAGTCAGATCGTCTTTCTTCGTTCATAGTGCTAGATGTGCATCTAAAACGGCCCATTACCCACGCTCCTCATCAGCCCTGCTGTCGGAGCGCATTCTGAGCACTGATTGGTGCGGTTATTTTTAAATTTCTTCCTGCTGGTTGCGTGTCTTTAGCAGTGTGGTGCAAAGCAATTTGTGTTTTTGTGCTTGTGTTATATTTGTCCCGATTCATATGAGATTAATATGCACAAACGGAGATGGAGGCTCCGTTCGTGAATGCCCAGCCGTGTGTGGGTCAGCGTAGCTCAGGGGGTAGAGAAGTGATCTTGTAACCGAAAGGTTGCTAGTTTGAGTGCTGAGTGCTGATATGTCCCTGAGCGAGACACTTAACCCTAACTGGTCCTGACGAGCTGGCTGTCGCCTTGCATTGTCGACTCTGCCGGCGGTGTGTCAATGTGTGTACTAACCGATGTAAGTTGCTTTGGATAAAAGCGTCTGCTAAATATTGTGATTGTGATTGTTCGTCACGGTGTCTATATATATATATACAGCCATATATTCACACCATCTACATCTGACAGACGGGTACATGATTACGCTCATGATTTATTACCCAGCAACCATGAGGTCGTTTTCATCCACATTGACTTCCCATACACGTTATGCCAGTGGAAGGGGAGCAAGGCATCTTGCTCAATGAGGCTTGCAGGTTGCACACTATTGGGAGTGAACCCTGAACCCTTTTGACTGGAAGTCAAGGCTCTAACCAGCAGACCATCCTGGCCTCTTATGATGCACATGGCATCGGCCTGTCGTAATTGCTTTACATCATCTCTTCTGCCAAAGAATATATAATCTTGATATTATAGATGATATTATACTATATAGTATTATAATAATACTGTATAACGTTTCAATCAGCTATATTTCACTGCATTGCGCTTGTATGTGACAGTGAAGTGTCAGTCCAAATGATGACGATGGGCCCAGCGGCTGACCTGGGGTTGTGTGTGTGTGTGTGTTTGTGTGTCATAGGTGACAAGAGGGTAGTTAAGCTCTACCTCAAATCCAAGGAGACGGGCAAGAAGTTTGCCAGTGTCGACTTCGTCTTCTACAACTGCAGCGTCCACCAGTCGTAAGTGGAGATTTCACTTCATCTTTACTCGTCTATCTACTAGTATCTGAGATGATTATGTATTTTATGTCTAGACCCCCCTATGTTTCCTCCCCCAAACCCCTCCACAAGCTCTTATGTTGCTTTCCCTGAAGGCTTCCGTTACAGTATAGGGAATATATAATATATACTGCAGCCACACACACAAAGTCACACACACACACACACACACACACACACACACACACACACACACACACACACACACACACACACACATGCTACCCCAGTCCCACCCACCCCCCATCGGTCGGGGAAGGGGGGGGGGTCTTGTATTACCATCGCAGTGAAAAATCGAAGGTGCCGTGTGTGAGAAATGAGGGGGATAGGAGACGGTAATTCTAGTCTTATTATCATAACCCACTGTACACCCTAATGATCCTTTGATGATTAATTCATTACACATGACAATACGCCGTAATGCTTCCCAAACACACAACCCCCAGACTCATTTATGCGTCGCCTCCCGTTTCAGGGAGAAAACAAATAGTGAGCTTTCTTTAACGCGCCCAAATGCTCCGTTTGCGGCTCATTTGCATTCACACAAATGTGGCCCGGGTTTGCTGCAACAGACGACCGGGGTGTGAGATGCAGGTGTGAAGGAACGAGCAGTAAACAAACAGAACAGACAGTAAACAAACAGAACCATTCTAGAAACAATTCTTTGTCTTTCCCGGCGAGTCTGTTGTCCCCCCCCCCCCCCCCCCCCCCCCCCCCCTCGGAGACTGTTTTCCATAGCATCCCCCTTCGGATTTCAACCAAAACCAAAAAATAGGAAGCAAAAAAACAAATCTCCCAACATGCAGTGGGGCCTCCCCCCTGCTGCCTTCCATTGGCTGGGGGCTTGGCTAATGATCAGACCCCCCCCCCCCCCCCCCCCCTTCCCTGTGGGCCACCCACACCTTATATCCACACACCCATAGCCCCCCCACCTGACCCTGCCCCTCTGTCCCACCCCTAGCCTTGCTGATCCGGGGTAGGCGTGGGGCCGTCTGCCGGGGTATTAGCCGCAGGGCAGCAGATGGTCCAGAGGCCCCCTTGGGTAACCACCACCGAGGCTTCTATCCGGGACCCCCATCCTACGTACACACACACGCACACACACACACTCACACACCACACGCACGCACAACCGCGCCACCGCCGTCCCTCTTCTGCCCCTGCCACTTACCTCCCTGGATATCCTCGGACACCTAATCTGTGACTTTGTGACCTCTCTAACCCACCACCACCACCACCAATCTAAAACACTAATCCTCTGTAGCAACAACACTGATTAGCTCAGCTGGTAAAGGGCGTGGCGCGTTACAATGTCAGCTCATGGCTAATTCAACGCCCCCGAGTCCCCCCGCTCCCCACGGCTCTCCCGTGGCTCTCTCCTGTGCGGATTCATTTCACGTCGGACGGGGGACAGGTATCCTCGTCTTCATGGCCGAGACATTTGTTATCGAGCACATGGGGCCCCCCGGATTATCTCATACGAAGTCGTGTATGAATTGTGAAATTGTGGTGCTTTTTTGTTTTTTTTACGGGGCACTCTTCTGGTGAGCTCACGTAATGAAGCCTGGAGATTAATTAGAGTTGACCCAGAGACGGGCAAAGCCAAGCCGTATAAAGATATGAACCTGGACGGTGATCAAATCCTATTGGAAGGGCTGATCTAATACAGAATCAGAGTGATGTCATGGTTTAATGACGTTACAGCTACGGGAGGTTGTATCTTTTGCTCACTGCCAACCCAACCCCCACCCCCTCCAAAGCCCGTTCGAAATGGGGCTTACCCAGGGATGCCTGACCCGGTTGTTATCAAAAGAAACAGGTTCCCATGCAACGGGGCCAAGACGCTCAGCAACATCCATACACCCATTCCCAGATACACAACTCGAATCACTACACCATATTAATACATCAGGCAGTGTGAACATTCCCATTCAGGTGCATATTCAATGCACCAAATGTGTTTCGCTAGCATCCACCTGTATACCGCATCAGCATTGTTTTGTTTGTTCATTAACTTTCAGATTTTTTTCCCCTCGATCCACACTCACGCACACAGTCAATTCCTTGTATCCATCCCAAAACACACATGCACACACCACCCCTTTTTATTTACTCAACTGATTAGGTTGTGGCCCCTGTCTTTTAAAAAATGCTGTAGATTTACATAGCGGCATTCATCTAATTAGTAAACCCCCTATTTAACTTTAAGGGATTGCGGAGATTGAAACGGAATATCACCTAAGGGCATGATGGCTCCTTAATTAAATATTTTCATATACTTTTTCCACATTTCTTTGCCCCAACCCATGTATTAAAGAGAGACTGCATAGTCTAGCAATGAACTATGGATTAAATATATATGAGACAATATGACGCACCTTTTATAGCCGGGTTTATTTGGCAGAGGCAATGGCTGGATGATTTGTTGTATGATTGTGGTACCTCATAAACTCATTTAATTCCTATATAAAGAGGTAAACGTGTACTAAAATAAACCAAGGTCTTACATGAAAAGAGACATTTTATTGTGGAGATGACAGTAAATGACTTGTAAAGACAAAGAAAGACTTTGGAAAAAAAGAGAAACAAGTAAAACCTTTTTAAAAGGTTTTGGAAAGACACGAGGGAAAGTGAAATTAGTTAAGTTCAGTTTTAAATAAATCCGAACCGGCCCTGGGAATTGTACCATTGAAACAATCACGTCGTCACAAGGAAACAGCTGCATATTATCGTCCATCACCCTCCTCTTTCCATTCAAGGAAATACTCAAGGACAAGGATACAATATGCCTGAGGGCCATTTCAATTATATGGCTGTTTCTAAAAATGAATGGGATACAATAAATAATTTGTTGAACCAAGTGCCGGGGTGTGAAACACACCTTACAAGAACAAGAGAGGACGCTAGCCCAGCACTCTGGGACAGCCCAAGAAGGAGGGAATCAAAGCCCATTGTTTAGGCGAGGACCTTAAAAGAAAACTGCCATTACGGCACTAAAGGTAGTCTGGCTCAATTAGCATGTGAATATGGGCCGATTAAATTAGCATTATCGGCGTGGCCAAACGGATTGCGGCTCTTTCGTATGCCTCTGAGGGGAAACGCAGAGTGCTTCAAGCAGGAAGAGCACGGTAACAGAGATGTCCACATCTATGGGGTCCTTTTGAAACCGTAGATTTGTCTTTACATTTTATCCTCGCTGGGCTCCTCAGAAATGGTTACACTCAAAGCTATAGGAATTGCATTTCTACATCATTTCTTTGTCATTGTATTTTTATACTGCGGTTGGGAGGCTGTCAGCGCAGTAACTAGTCGTTAACTCGGGCCAAGGGCGCACACCAGGGGGTTGTCAGACGGGGCCTGTGGCTGATTGTAGGTGACTTGCATGATCCGTTTATGAAGGGGCTCTCTGCCTTCTCTCAAGGCCCCGCAACACATGAGGTTGGGGGTTGCTGATATTTTTTTTCCGTATCAAAGTCACCAGCACACTAACGAGCTTGATTTCCCCATGAATAAAATATAAAAGTCTGATAAAAGGAGAGTAGGGGGGGGGGATTATTCATGGTGTCTGTGGGCACATGTGTACATTTGGCTGCTGTGCTGTTGTGAGCCACCCGCTGCACGTTATAATCCCTGTCTTGGTCATCTGGTCCTCTCGGCTGGTGTTCTGTGTTTCAAATGATCAAGGCATCGATGTTTTGACACCCCGCATGAAAAAAAGAAAGGCTCTTTGTGATGCTAAAAAGAAGCTACCACTGCTCCGAGTTTTGCTAACAAACGGCAAACCGAGCATGCACGATGCGCTAACGCCGCCGTGTTCATTTGTCTTGCATTGACGTTGTGCCATTTGCGTATTTGTTCAGCGCAAAGACTCTCCAATCTATCTCCACCCGATTGGAGACGCGACCGATAAGAAAAAAAACAGCTTCACAGTGCTACAGCCCTGTTTTTTTTTTCCTTTTTTTCAGAGGCATTGCAACCTATGCTAACCAAACCCACCACAGCCCTAATCACTTTCCCTCCATTTGTAGGCTACATTGACAAATGCCCCACTTGCTCTGGTGCGGGATTAAGAGGCCTGTTATTTCCTTAGCTGCCCGTTCCTCATTCCAAATGGACAGCTTCTCTCAGCACAATGCTAAATTGGTCAATTAAAGTGATGGTGGGATTGAATTAAGCTGCAGCCTCTGATCTCACTCGAATGCAGCGGTTCTTGGCTGGAAATGATCGCTTAAAGAGCGCACCTAACAAACGAGCCGTTCTAATTGATCCCAATGAATCTACGTCGAGTTTGATTGATTCCTATGTGGCTCCGTTTCCGAGCTGAAGAGTTAAGGCCGTGCAAGGTTTTTTGTTCTATCGCAAGCGGTTGAAGGTATAGCTCAGTCTTTACACGGGTTAAAACGCACTAGAGAGCTTGTCAGGAGCGTGGCGGTATCGAGTCCAGACAGATGCGTGAATTTATTCGTGGCAGATGCTGTTGAATATAAATCAGCCTCTCGTTGTTCTTTTTCATGCAAGGGTCACTCTGTCTTTGTATTGACTAGCTCAGTTTCATAATTTTGATCTTAAGCATATGTTTTCTCAAGCGAAAAAAGGATTTATCAAGCAAACAATAAAATAAAAAGGCATAAAATTAGCAATTGTTTTTCATTCATTGCTTGATTTTTTTCATTGCTTTTTTCATTTAATTGATCATTGATTGAAGGGCCTTCATTCTGCTGCCTTGCTCTCTTTCGCAGGTGTCCTTCAGACCGTTAGTGAAAGAAAGACACTAATACACAATCATTTCAAATCCGCCCTCAACAACCAAACCTATGTTACCTTTCGCTATTGCAAGTCACCCATACAGAGCCCCACTGGCTAAACCAGCCCTTACCCCGTCTCCCTCCATCTCTCCCCCCAACCCCCTCTCCCACAATGCGAGCCGTCTCCTCCTCTCCCTGGGTAATCCAACTACGTTTGATCTCTCTATCGCTCAGTCTCTCTATTTCACTCTAGTTCACCCCCACCCTCCCCCCACCCCCCTCCCCCCAAGTGTCTTGGGTCCGATGCTCTGTTGCCTCAGCCCTGGAGCCTGTGTGTGAGCAGGTGAATTTAAAAGGGTGGAACGCTCTTAGTTGGGGACACATGAAAGAGAGCCGTGGACAAAGAACAGAGGTCTCTCTGGCTCTGGCTCTCGCTCTCACTATCTCTCTTTCAGGGAGGGGGGGGGGGGGGTAAAAGAAGAGGCCTGATGGGCCCGATGGGGTGGGGAGGATGACAGTGGAGGTATAGAAAGAGCTCAGGGTGTTGAAATATATATGCAGGACTAGGCAGATTGTGAGGGTGATCATTGTGTGCATGCAGAGCCTGTCGTTTCGGACTCCTCACTAGGGATCGGAGTGATGAATGGGACGGCAAGGGGAGATATTTGAAAGATGGGGCGGGCGCATTGTGATCAAACGAGCGAGACGGGCCGAGAGAGAGTGAGGGCTTTACAAGCAGAATGGAAAAGTACAGATTGAGACGGTGAATGATACATCGAGTGATGTCCGCATGTCGAAACAATCTTAGCGGAAAGAAACAAAGACAAGTTGTACATTTGCAGAACGTTTGATATAATGCGAAATGATTCCAAAAATGTATTTGCTTGGCAGGCGACTTAGTTGCTTGCAAAAAACATTTTTCCGTTGGGGAAGATGCATCACATGCCGCTTCTTCTATCCTGCGCCACAGTGCTCGTGTTGGGCCTGGTTTGAATAGAGAGGCAGCAATCCCCACCTGCCAGAACCGCTTTATCTGTTTGTCCTGACAAATATCTCCTCCATCTTTCTCCCCAATCAGTTTTGTATTTGACTTCACAACCACCGTGCACAATGCGATGAAACGACCCAGTCCAGCTCTGATGCGTTCTAAATGTCTCTCTAACCCTCCCTCTCTCTCCCTCCCTCCCCCTCGTCGTCCCCCCTTCAGCTGCCTGTCCTGTGTGAACGGGTCGTACCCGTGTCACTGGTGCAAGTACCGCCACATGTGCACGCAGAACGTCAACGACTGCTCCTTCCAGGAGGGCCGCGTCAACATCTCTGAGGTGAGTGCTACTTTCTGCCACCTGAATGTACCCCCTCCACCCCCTCACCAGACACACACGCAGACACACATCCCCCCACCCCCCCCCCCCTGTCGGCTTGTGTTGGCGTGCTGTGCGTCTGCTTGCCTGTGCGCGAGATAGCAGCGTTGGCACGTTGACAACAGCTTGTGTAGTGTGCAGCGGTAATTCTGTCTTGGCCCATAAGGCCATAAGCAGGCCTGGATGAATGAGGCGCTATGGGAATACTGCCTTGTTCCGCGCGGCGCCATCGTCGCATTAGCATAAAAGCTAATATCAATTGGGCCGAGTGGCGGATGCAGCAGGCAAGGCATAACAAGTGTTTGTCAACTGTCAGAGTGTACACCAGAAGGCAGTGATGGTGTACACATTGAAACACACACACACACATATACACACACACTCAAATTGTTTATGCAAATGTTGAGGTTTTTCTCTCTCTACTTTTCTCGCACTCCAAAAATTAAGGCACACATAAATGATCAAATTCACACGCATACAGACAGCGCAAAGCAACCTTTTTGCTGTTTTATGAATGTACTGTTCCCCGCCGCTTCCCTTAATGACTGATTCTCGTGTTCAATCTTGTGTTTTATTAGCACCACATGCAGAAACATACAACAAACACCACCACAAGCTCTCTCTTTACCCGTCTCTCTCCCTCTCTCCCTCTCTGTCTCGGTCTTTGACTTCGTCAGTCTCACTACCTCTCTTGCTCTCTATGTCCGTGGATTGCATCCCCCTGGGTCGATTGGCTGTTGCCCTTTATTAATTGGTCAGCCTATTATCGTATTACGGCCTTCTATATCACTGGAATAAACCGGCAGCACGATTGTAAGCCTAGCCACTCTGGTAAGCAGTTAGCATGCTTATAGTACCACCTGGACCCCATCCAGAGCAGCACAGAGTCTTTGCTCTCACAGCCTCACAGAGCTAGCTGATCTGGGCTGCCATGATCCAAGAGGCAGCCCGGATCAGCTGGCTAGCATGGAGGGTAAGTAGGTGGAAATACTGGCTCCTGTAAATGCTGAAATACAGGAGGACTAACGAAGGGATGCCAAGGGTCTCCAGAGAATATACATCGGCACAGTGCACCATGGGAAATATCCCAATCGTGTTGATATTGTGCAGCGTGTCATGTTGCCATGGTTTCCCTCGTCTCCGATGGCGTCTCTGGAGGGACCGGTTCTCAGCAGCAGGAGAGGGTTAAAGGAGACAAAGTTAGAGAGCCAGAGAGAGAATGTGACATTGTGAGATCCTGCCTGCCACACTCTTTATGCACGCACACACCCATGCACACACACGCATGCGCACACACATCCTATCTGTCTGTCATGCACAATTACATTAAAATGACAACGTGACCAAACACACCCCCACACACACACACACACACACACACACACACACATTTACAGCCGTTCATCATTGTCGTCCGTGCTGACGTACGCGTTGGTCATGCCCTCACTGGTCCAACGAACAGAGCTCCTCATGCAAGGTACTGTCTCTCGCTCTCGCTTTCTCGCCCTCTCGCTTTCTCTCTCTCTCATTGAATTAGGGAAAAGTATGTGCTCCCTCTTCCTTGAGACCTTAAGGAGTTGTGAGTTTCATGGTGTGTTTTCTACAGTTATGTCCTCCATCAGTAGAATTCTTGTAAAAGTGAAGGTGGAAGAGTTCCTTTGAACCACTTTGTGTTTGTTCGTTCTATTTCACTCTCTTCTCAATTAGCTTTTACTTTATCTTTCGCTTTCTCTGTTCTGGTCTCTCTCTCTCTCCCTGCCTGTCCTTCATCTTGTGCACCATATTCATTCAATGTTTTCTTACATTCCTGTCCTCTCCTCAAATCAGTGCGTCTCTTTACCTTTCTTTCTTTCGATGACTTTCTGTTTCTCATCTGCTCTCATGCCATGTATTGAAGGAGCAGTAAGCAAGATTTGTATGAAGTTAATAATAATAATCCCCTCCCACTAAATTATGTCCTTTCATGCCTGCACAGATCTGTATAAGTCATCTTCATAGATGATCTTCCTGGTTAATAGCTGCAAGACCAGCCCTTCCAGATTCTTGCTAGGAGGGTTGAACAATGTTTGACAGCCTGCTGCCAAGTCTCGAGCAGAATGACGTTTCTTTTAAGAACATTGAATTTACAGATAGCTTCTTGAAAGCTATGTTCGTAATTTGATATTTACTGACTTATTGTGCAGACATTTTGCCTACTGCTCCTTAAACAGGCATATGTGATCGAACACAGCGACCATACAGACGCTGTATCTCAGACGTCAGTAGGTTCTTGCTTTAAGGGCATTTTCCGTAATCGCCCTGTTGACGCAAGCGAAAAAACATGGACGTGGGAATAAGACCAACCAACTTCCAGGTGTTTCTAAAAGCATATGATGAATCAAGCCGTGACCCACGATTCTATAATCGAATGCTGGCGAAATGGAAAGCGGTGAACACGAGTGTGTGTCCGCATCTTGAACCATTTCGCTGACTGATTCTCTGGTAATAGTTTACGTGTTTTGTTTCCCTCTGCGGCTGCTCTGGGTTCAGTAAGAATCGGCCCCGATGTGACTCATGCCGTGGGCTTTGATTTCCACACAGACATCCCTCCCTCTGCAATCAATACGCTGCTTAGCCTGATTGGGATTCTCAGTTTGCTTCTCCCGTCGCTCGTAGGAGGACTCTCTCGTTTGCGCTTTCTCTCTTCATGTCGTTTTTGTTGCTGTAAGTGCATGTTTTCTTGTGTCAATCAAAGTTCAGGTGGCGTACTCGGTCCGCCCTGTGGTAATTACCACACAAAGACCTCAAGCAATGCAAAGAGACACACAGATGCACTCCCGCGCACTAGCACACAGACACATACCCCCTCATCATTGGCAGTAACAGTGGAACAGTGATTGCAGATCCACTTATGGAAATCCTGATGCATCTATAGGATATGAATTGTTACATTCTTGTGTAAATAAAGAGCATAATTGTCACAATATGCTTCATGGCCAGAAACCAGCTCAGTGTGGACTTAATCTTCACTTAGACTGCAGCTACACAGCCACAAACTTGATTGGCCATGTATTGTCAGGCATTTGCTCACTAACTGACACACTAGTAGCAAAGGCTGTCTGTCTGTCTGACTGTCAAACTCACAGACTCTTGTGCCAGTGGTGTGACACTGTAGAACTCAGTTTACCATGGCCGGGTACACACACACACACACATTGTAGGTCAGTGTCGCTGAACGTGAAGGGCTTGGTGTTGTCTTGTGTTAGATCACTGTGTGTGTGTGAGACCTTTGTGTGGCTGTCATTGGTTCTTATCTGGACGAAGCTCAGTTGACAGTTCTGAAGAAGAGGTGCTGGGGGAGGCAGGGGCATTATTTATGTCAGTCCACTGCTTTCCCGCTCTTCTCTATCCTCCCATCATCTGTTTTCTCTCTTTCTGCACTGCTTTTGTTGCGGCCTCCCCTCTGTCTCGCTCATCAGCTCGTTCCAACCTTGCCTTTATCCTTGCATCTACAAGCACACCTAGCAACTCTCTCTCTCTCTCTCTCTCTCTCTCTCTCTCTCTCTCTCTCATATATATATATTATTAACCATGGCAGCTAGCGAAGCAGAGGAGAAGTTGTAATGTGGACCAGATGTAGAATGGGAGGGGCCATCCAGGAAATGTTTTTTGGCCATCACGTGAAGTATGTAATGCTCTCTGGGAGAACAACACAATTTAACCAGCCAAAGTCGTCCATTGAGCGGAAGATTAGTGAAGGGAGGCCACAGGGTGGGGGTGAGGTCAGTCAGGTTGCCAGATAGATCCCAGCGGTTCACTGTCACAAACTCCCACAGTGAACTTTTCAAGGAGTGCTTGGCCCTCGTCGAGAAGAGTCATTAATCACCTCTGGGACATCATGTGCTTTTAGTCATGCACGCACGCACACAGACATAGACACACACAAACACACACGCACATACATGAATATCTTCTGTATTTGGTCATTGATAATAACCAACGGTGCATGAGAATGCGACCTGCAACCAAAGAGACGTCTAATTATATAAAGGGTTTCCAAAATCTAGTTTGGACGTAGTTCAGTTGTGCAATGTCACATTGCCCTGCTTTGTGTGTGTGTGTGTGTGTGTGTGTGTGTGTGTGTGTGTGTGTGTGTGTGTGTGTGTGTGTGTGTGTGTGTGTGTGTGTGTGTGTGTGTGTGTGTGTGTGTGTGTGTGTGTGTGTGTGTGTGTGTGTCACATGTTCTCAAGGAGGAAGGTGGGGAAAAAGGGAGAGAGAGATTTGGCGTGTTTCTTTGGTCTCTCTGTCTCTCTCTGTCTGAGATATTGACTATTTCTAACCAAACTGTCCCACAGCCTATCTTCTGCACCCCTCCGTTGCTGCCCTTGTTTTCTCCTTTAGTTTTGACATGATACAGAGTGCCTAGGGCAGCACATATGCAAGCACACACGCACACACACAGAAGAAAAGGAACGAAAGATTTCCCTAGCTGAAAATTTGAAAGCAGCACCTGGCAACCAGCATTAATCCCGCCAAGAGAAGGCAGGGAATGCATAAAATTGTTTCCGTTCTAGAAAGAACTGCCTTGGCCAACAGAAGACTGCACATCTTCCCTTTCAGAAGTAAGCCATTGAGCCTGATGTATAGCATCCAAGGACAGCCTCGGATTCATACCGACTGAAAAAGGAATACAATGGGAAGTAATGTTGCTTATATGGCGCGTGTTACATTACATGTACATTTTAAGGGCAATTTGAGCTCTCTCATTGGAAGATAGCCTAATTGGTGAAAGAGGAAGAAAACAACTTTAAGCTGAAATGACATTGAAAGAGCTTTTATGAGGCAGTTGAGCTGTATGTGAAGAAGAGGACAAATTCCCTGCAGGGCTGTGTTATTCTCGCTGTAATCCTCTGCCAATCAGAAAAGGCCTGCACATTGTGCGTGTAGGTCATTTGAGCATAAGCAACACCCTAATGTAAAGCACTAATTTAAAGGCTGCGATGCATGCATATGGTCTTGTGCCCTTACCAACACGTGCATATGGAATATTGTGACATGATGGATTAGTGTGTGTGTGTGTGTGTGTGCATGTGCGTGCATTTTTCTGTGTGTGTGTGTGTGTGTGTGTGAGTCAAGTCACATGTCCCGGTGGTTTAATTATTCAGGCTGTATTAAATCTTCATTTCCACAACCCTCACTGTCTGCCTGCCTAATGGAGAATACAGATGAATATTGCATTCTTACCACCAACCGTGTATGCGTTTGGAGAAAAGTACGAGATAGAGCGCATGAAACGGAGAGAACAGGGGGGGAAAGATTTATGCAGAGTCACTGAGAGAAAGAGTGATGAAGATGGATAGAAATGTGAATATGTTTGCTCTGAATAAGTAAGCTCCGAGTTGGAATAAAAGAGTTAGGATGAAAAAGCAATGAGGGGAAGAGCAAGAGGCAGAAATGGAGGAAGTCAAACGGGGAGAGACTGCCAGCAAGGTGGAACAGAGAGGCGGGGAAGAAATACACGAGGAAGGATTCCTGTGTATGGTGTTTACATTATGGGCTACCTCATACAAGGCCAAACAGCTTGCTGTCATGGCAACTCCCTCCCTACAAGCCGTTACGATGCCTCGGCCCATTATCCATACGAGCAGTGATCGAAATGAATCCAATTAACCCCATTACGTATACAGGCTCTTTGTCCAGAGGCATTTATGTTTTTCATAACCATACACAATATAGTATTGATTGGATTTGTTTTGATGTAATTCATTTGTACTACTCTGGATTATTTTATTTTCTTACCGGCTCAGAATCCATTGAGTGGACATGAAGGTCCCCTTTGAAGGTATAGTTCCTGGGGGGACAGGGGGGGACGTGTTGATGTCATTTGGGGAACTATGCATCCCGGGAGTCGCTGCTGAACCCTAACAAGAGGGGCTCTTTGTGCTGCTCGACTGGCGAACAAAAGACAGGACTTTAAAATTTTTTTTTTACAGTATTCTTTTTGGGATTATGCTGTTTTTATTACAGTGCACATATAGTGTTGACATAGTCATTCTGTACGAGTCGCATAAAACTAACTAGGGGCATGAATTAAGTTCTTACAATTGGTTGTTCTATGCGTTTTTGTTGACTAATGCTTTGATGCCATGGTGCACAGTGCAATAAAATATGAACACCAAATTGTCGTTCATTTCCTAACAAACGTCAACTTCAGTTTGACACGCACCATTCCCATGGTGCCCCGCTGTGCCGGTACCCACAATGCAGCAGTGGTATCCATGAGGTGGCGAGGAGATAAGGCTCCGCGGTTCTCTCTCTTGAAACGAGGGGAGTGTGTTCAGAGGGCTGGTGAGAGGGACAGGGTGTGATGGCTGCTGACGTATCATTTATAGACTGGTGGCATGGACGGCTGTTGTTCTTACTACTTGTTTTTGGTTTGGCGTTGACAAGTATCCATAAGGTAAAAAAAAAAACTGAATGGCAAGATGTATAGTTGTACATATATGTGTGTGTGTATATATATCTCACATATTTCTCCATGCTGCATTGTTTTACAGCATCTCGTTGTCTCTGACTCGGGAATAAACCCTGTATGTTTGACAGCTTCCTTGTATGTCACCAATGAGGGATTGGAAGATGCAATAATCATATGCAAGTCTGGAAACATCAAAGCTGTGTGTGATTGTGTGTGTGTGTTTGTGTGTGACAGAACCTATATCTTTGATGGGAGCATTCCCACTCGCCCCTTCGTAAAGCCTTCATAATCAACACTGAATAACATTCTTACACACACGCACACACTCCCCAGCATTCTTTTCAGAATTCCAATTCTTGTCTCTCTCTCTCGCTCTCTCTCTCTCTCTCTTTCTCGCTCGCTCATAGCGTGAGCGAGGTGAGTGGGCGGACAATCTCCCAGTCCCTTTCAAGGTCCACTGTACCCTTTCCTCCAGCTGCCTCTGTGTTCCTCTGCATCTTGTTTCCTTATTAAGTCCTTCCACTCTTTCTTCTCCTCCTCAAAGCCTCTCCCTCCCATCTTACTCTTTTTTGTTCAACTTGTCTCTCTCTGTCTCGCTAGCTCCTCTCTGTGTCCCTGGCGCTCCATCTCATTTCCACTGTAAACGCTTTCTGATTGGTCACAGCCGTTTTCCTCCTGACTTCTGCCTGCTAATGAGCCTGGCGCGCACAAACGCACACACGCGCACACACACTTTATTTTTCTCTCTCTCGTGATCCACTCACTCACTCACTCACTCACTCACTCACTCACTCACTCACTCACTCACTCACTCACTCACTCACTCACTCACTCACTCACTCAAAGCAACAGCAATCCCTGCTCAGTTTACCATACACGGGATCTCCTCTGCCCGTTCCCGTTGCACCAGGACTCGGCTCCTACACAAGAATACCTCACTGGCGCGATCAACATTTTAATCTCATTTCCCCCATCCAACCGTTTGTTCTCCGCAGCATGCTTTAGGAGCGTATGCATTAGATTCTATAATGGGGGGATTGGGGGGCTGGTGTCATTGAAATCAGGCCACTCGCTCTTCCGATAAGCGTCTCCAACAACCCGCCCCGCGCGGCTGCTGACACTACGTCGATATCATGCGCTCTTTCGCCACCATACAATATGTATGAAGTCACATTAGCGTAAGGTAGTAGAATCAACCCAATGACATGTCTGTAGCTGCCCTCTTTAATCTTTCATGTGTGATGATTCGGGGGAGGGGGTAGGGTGAATAATAACGGGGTGCTTAGCAAAAGTGTTTTAGATCGGACAACTTCTGGTCAAAAGGCCACACAGGGCTCTGTGATAATGTTTAATGTCGGACCACCGCTGTGGCAAAGCCTGGATCAGGGAGAGGCAGGTAGACAAGCAATGTCGTGTGTGTGTGTGTGTGTGTGTGTGTGTGTGTGTGTGTGTGTGTGTGTGTGTGTGTGTGTGTGTGTGTGTGTGTGTGTGTGTGTGTGTGTGTGTGTGTGTGTGTGTGTGTGTGTGCTGAAGGGGAATGGGGTGGGTCATTTGTGCTAGTGAGGCTAAGATATTCCCTCTATATTCACCCTACTCAGGTCCATGACAGACACACTCATACACACACGCATGCATCCTCTCATCCAACTCCTCAGTGACCAAACCATGAACAGCCACCTCCCCTCTCCCCCACATCCCACTCTGCCCATCCAACCCCCCTGGTGTCCCCACTGCTCCCCCGGATTGCTTTACTTCATTATTTAACGTGTTATTCTCCACACACACACACACACACACACACACACACACACACACACACACACACACACACACACACACACACACACACACACACACACACACACACACACACATCAGGACCTCCCCTCCCTCCCTGATCTACAGTCCTCACATCACAGAGCTGGTAATTAATTATGGATGGACTGTGGGAAGTCATGGTGTGGGGGTTGGGGGGGAGGGGGGGAGGGTCTGTCTTTAGTTAAAAACAAAAGAGGTCCAGAATCCTCATTGAGAATGCATGGTGTTTTTGGGGCTTTATTAATTTATATCTTGTCAGCCGTACGATGATCAGGCCCTCTGAAGTCTGTTTGGCTTTTGGAGACAGTTATTTATTTATATGAGTCATTTTATCTGTCTCTCTTGTTCCACTTTCCTTTTTTTTTTCCTATATTTTTTTTAATTCCCTTGCCTTCATCATTTCCACGTGCATGTGATGTGCATGGTCACACACACACACACACACACACACACGCGCACACTCAGGCACACACAGGCACGCACACACAGGCACACACAGGCACACACATGCACATGCACACACAGGCACACATGTACACACGTACACACAGATACACACACACGCACACACAACGGCACATACACAGGCACGCAATCTGCTCAACCAACTCATTATCTTCTCTGGGCGGATGTTAAAAGGTGTTTGCTCACCTGCGAATAAAGATTATCTTATCCGCCCATTTCTTTCCCCATTTTCTTTCCACGGAGCGTGAGCTAGGGGGGGGGGTGAATCTGCAGCGTGGCATCAGACATCAGAGTGAATGGCAAATGAGGGAGGGGGTATTTCTGAAAGCGCGGCTGACCTAGAATGACAGCTGCACGCCAGGGAGGAGGTGCGTGGCGGCGCCCCATCAGCCAGCTCAATCACCCGGGCGTCTGCCACCACAATGTTGCGCCCCAATTTAGGTCAAAGTCCCACCGAAACAGTCACATCGTTGGCACTGAACGACAGCACAGCGACGGCTCGTTTGCAGCCTGTGTGACACGGTGCCAAAGCACGAGAAACATCAAATAGAAAACGGGTTGTTGAGTGAAAGAAATAACTTTATTGACATTTTTCGTGTTGACAGTGAGCTGAGTTTTGTGATGAGCGACTTTGTCTTCAGAGTTGAAAGTACCGCGCCCACCAACACGTGTTGTGTGCGTCTAATGTGTGTGTGGATGGTAATGGGTAGGACCCTCGTTGTGAGGAGGTAGTGCCTGTAGGCGGCACAGCCAGCAGGGAGAAACAAACAGAGGTAAGGAAAACCTTCTGGCAGTATGGGAGGGGTACAGGAAGGGGACTTGGAGGTCGCTTGCTTTGCGCGAACAACACACACAGGTGCGCACACACGTGCGCACAACACACACACACACACCTGGGTACACTTACTATGAACCAATCAACCTATGTTTGTTTAGCTCTCGTGCTTTGTTTACTTAACTTTTCCGCTATTGGCAAGGATCGGAGCTGAACAAATTGTTTGGTATTTGGAGGTAACAGCTCCTAGCTGTAGTACAGGAAATACCTGCAACTGTGAAGGAAATGCAAAGTGAACAATCAATTGGAATAAGTGATGTTTTTAATGTGTAAATTTCCGCCCTGTGGTGGATCCACATAGAGTAAAGGGTTTAATTCATAAATCCACTCTCTTTGAGTGAATGCTTAGTCCCAATGGCATCAAACTGCGGTTGTTTCACCGGAGAGTGAAGTTCAAGTGCTCCTTGTGATTGTAGGACTTGGCACACAGGAAGTACCTCCCCCTGGGAGTTGTGGGTAAAAGGGGGGGGGGGGGGGGGGGGGGACGTGAGTGCTAACCCAGCCACCCTGCGGTCAACCTGGAATCTCACACACACACACGCACACACAAAGATACTCTCTGACATACACACTTCCGGAAATTCCATCAGGATGGACTTTCATGTGGCCCAAAAAAGAAAAGAAAAAAATTCACTAGATGAAATGAAATTTAAGAAAGCTCCCTTTAAAAAAATGGTTAAATGGAGTGTAAGAGGAACTCACTCTGGGCTTCAAACAAATCCCTCTGGTGCCGTATTGTTTAAATGTGCTCAGGAGTTCGTAGCCCTAATGCATGCTTTGAACTGTTTTGGCACCTGTCACGAACGCTGAGGAGATCGTCGTCCCCATAGGGAGCGTTTCAACATCCCTTCATTGCTGTCAATTCACCCGGTCCTTTTCATCTCTTTTTTATTCTACCCTCTTCTTCCATCCCCTTCTCCTGCTATCTACTCAGAACTATGTTCTCTCTGCCTGTGTCAGTCCGTCTGTCTGTCTGTATCTGGGGATGGGGGGGGGCGGTACATGCCCCATCTTCTTCTCTGGAAATAATGGTCTCTTGAAGTTGGCACCAGTGCTCCCGTTCGTTCCTTCACCTCTTCCACTTCCTGTCTTAGCCCCTCTCGTGGAGCTTTGCTTCCTGCTGTACTTTTATTTCTGTCTCCGGTGTAGTCATCATCATCTATCCTTGTGTATATCAAGCCATGCCATGACGACACTGCTACACAGGAAGACAGGTTTCAGCCTCTTCCTCTGAACACACCCAGGAACCACCCTACTTCTGGGAAGCCTTTTCATGGAGAACATAATTGCTAGTCATTCACGTGCGCGTTCTCTCTCTTCTTTATACAAGTAACAATTGCAAGGGAGGAGAAGAGACACGTGGACATGCTGTTTATCGCCAGTCGTCTCGCCCAGGGTCTGTCACGGCAGCTGTGGTTCACGTGTACTTTTTTATTTCCTTGCTTTTTCTTACACTGACTTATCTTGGCATGTTGGAGGACGTGACGGACAGACTCGGGGCGCTCTGGAAAGATAAGTTCCAGCTAGAAGGAAGGATGAGAAGCAGGCAGTCGAGGTGACGTCAGTTTGATACAGGGATGAATAAAACATTTGGTTTGCAACTGGTTGCAACTCGCTTCAAACCCTGGGACAGAATCCCTTGAAGGCATGTAAAATGCAATTTCCAATGTGAAATTATTCAGTCAGTGTACAAGTCCCCAATACTATTTATAAACATCTATACTGCACATGGACTGTTAAAAAAGGGACACTTCGCTAAGTTTGTATTTTGTTTTCTTTGAGAAAAGCTATTTTTCTCCTGTGAAGCCAGATGACTTTAGCTCAAATCAATCCTCTTTCTCTGTTTTTTTCCCTTTCTTTCTATCGCTCCATCTCCCTCTACATCAATGTCCTGGCCTTGCTCCAGGCAGTTAATGAAGTACGAAGTTGTCGGGAAGGCCTTGGTGTGTGTGTGTGTGTGTCTGTGTGTGTCTGTGTATCCAAGCCATTTACGGGCACACGCCAGTAAACGATAGAGGGATGGATCAATAAAGATATAAAAAAGAGGGGATAAATAAATGAGACTGACTTTTTTTAAATTGAAACCATCTCATGCTTCTTCTTTGTCTATCAACCCCCATTCTTTCCTTTCCAGCACATCCGTATTTCTGTCCTTAACCCCCCCACCCAAACTCCCACCTCCAGTGCAGTTCATTATATATCTTGGTGTTTGTTGCCTGCGGTTACCTCCAGTATTCCCTCTTCTCATTATCTTCCCAGGTCTGTATGTATGTATGTATTGTGTGTATCTGTGTGTGTGTGTGTGTGTGTGTGCCCATGACACGACGAGGGGCTAAGCCAGCTAATGAACACACACAGCAGCAGCATTGTGTTCAGCCCCCTACCCCCGCGGAGACGGACCCCAGTCTCTAATGTACAGCTGAGGAGAGACGGAGACGGGCGTGCTGGGGGTGGGGTAGTACCATACAACACGCCGCGGCAGCACCATGGGACACCTACAGCGAGCTAGCTGGCTATTAGCCAGCGAGACATTGGGTCCCAACACACAACAGGTGTAGGACCAGTGTGTGCTGGGAAGGCATGGTGAAGGGGCAGTGTGAATATTTTATAAGCAGGGCGTGAACCAGCGTCCTCCCACTACCTCAAGTGGGTTGTTACCTGCTCCTCTGGTGCTGGGGTACCGCCTCCTCACTGCTGGGTACTCCATGTTGTTCCTGGAAGCTTGAGTTGTGTCAAGGCGGCCGGCCTGAGTGGCTAGATTGCATGAGCTGCATGTCCCCCCCCCCTTTATTCATAATTGAATGGCATGGCCTTTGTTTATAGCTGCCTATGTTATCTGTGTTTCCCCCTAATGCCTTGGAGATTGCACCGTGGCCAAATTTAACATAAACTCTCTCAGCCGACCTCATTTATTATAGAGCACACACACACACACACCCAGACACCCGAACACACTCCTTTGGACAAAAAACGACCCAGACCTCTGTGAAATAATATCAATGCAGAAATTGTACGCTTTGCTCATAAATTAACACACCCACACCCACACCCAAAACATACACAGACACAGTCACACAGACACACAGACACTGGGACACACAGACACTGGGACACACGCACCAATGGGCACACACAGACACACACAGACACACACACTCTCTCATACTCTCATACTCTTTATTCACCAATTTATAACATTGACAAACACTCCAGGGCGGAGGAATTAGCAGATGGGCCTGCTTCCAAGATAAGCTGGTCAGCCCAACTGACCTCGCCTCACACACATAAAAACGTAGCTCGGAGCACATTCACAGGCACACTCTGGTCTCCCAGAGCCCCACACTGTGACATAATACACTAGAGTCCATCTGGACTGCCATAACAACGTCGGGCCCATCTTATGAGAGCACTGTTTTTGTGAAGAGAGCGGAAACAATTGTGTGTGTGGTGTGTGTGTGTGTGTGTGTGTGTGTGGGCTCCCAATGCCGAGGGCACTCTAGCGCTCACTTGGTTTTAGGGGAGTTTAACATATGCTGCAAATCACACGGAAAGCCTTTAGCACCTCTACTGGACAAAATGCAGTACTGCAATGTCAATGTCTAGGTTGGGGTTTGTGGGTGACAAATTATGTGACTCATTTTCGGCAGGCCTGGCTCTCCTTTTCCCTCACACTTGGATATCCTGCTGCAGGATCGTTTAGCGGCAGGGTGTTCCATTTTCAGCCGAGAGACACCGGGTTTGATTGTCCGAAATCTGCCATCCAACTCGTTAAGCCTATCTTTAAAGCGTAACTTACTGAACCCCCATTTTCAGCTCCAATTCGAACACTGACATTTAAAAAAAAGATATTTTGGGCTCAGAGTTCAAGGAAATGTTATACTCGTGGCTCCGACAAACGGCTACTTTGATGCTTAATGCCATGTATCTGACCTCACTGTAGTCAGATACATGGTTGCTCGTCATGAAAGGGACTAACGACATAACGACCTTCCAACCTTATTTTTTCATATTTTTCCCCGCCCATCCGTTCTCCACCCATTCCGACCAAAGCAACACGATGAACGACAGTCAGCCCTAAACTTATTCCCCCCCTCTCTTCCCCCCCCCAGGACTGCCCCCAGATCCTGCCCTCCACCCAGATCTACATCCCGGTGGGCGTGACCAAGCCCATCACCCTGGCCGCCAAGAACCTGCCCCAGCCGCAGTCGGGCCAGAAGAACTACGAGTGTGTGTTCCACATCCAGGGGGGAGACGTACAGCGTCACGGCCCTGCGGTTCAACAGCACGTCTATCCAGTGCCAGAAGACCTCGGTGAGTCTGGGAGGTGGGAGAGGAGGTGGGAGGGGAACACATTGAGAATGGGTTAAGCAATCAATCTTTCTATCGCTTGTTATCCCGTGTTGGCCTGTGGATGTCGACCAGGTGACCGGATGCTGGCCTGGTTTCGGAGGGTATGGACTCAGTCTTTTTAAACAACGGCCCCACCCACCATTGCGGGGGGGGCCGGGGGAGGGAGAACATGTTAAGCATTGTACAACATCACAGCTCTGACCCAGCCAGGTCACAAGATGACCCAACACCCTCCCCCCCCCCCCCCCCCCCCACATGGACCTCCAGCTGGTGGTGCTCTATAGACTTTATCGGGGGACTCTTGCTTGCTCTTTGGTTACCATAGATACAATAGAACAATCATGTACCACTTATGGCCCCCAATGTTGATGATAGTGGATGATAAATGGCTGAGGGGGTAATGATGTCATCTAAGCGGGTACAACATATGCAGTTGCATACCGTCCTGGGCTCAATCTGTCTATTAATAAGAGGCTGGTTGATTGATTTATTGATTCCACAACAGCTCATGGATTGGTTTTTTCCCCTGACGACGAAACATTAGCCAATTGTAAATCTGTTAAAACAATGGAATAGCGATATAGGATACATCGGCGTTATAATACTGTCTGTGATGATTCTACCAATACCTTTTGTATTGTGTGTTTATTTAATGGGATGAGGAGTTCACCCCTGGAATGTAGTTTTGATGTTTACTGTAGCCTGCGTGTGTGCATGGGGCCTGAAGTGAGTGCATTTTCTTGCCTCATCTTAGGCTGTGCTTTCTGCAGTAAGGAGCCTGGGCTGTGGTTGACAACTGAGTCTGAGTGCATTTTCCCTGGTGGCATTTGTTAAATGATTGAAGTTGGCATGAAAAGGTAAATTGAATGGATGTTGCAACTGCAAATTTATATTCTATCCAACATAGACTCACATAATATGATGAAAGTAAATAGGCGCTGAACCACCAAATTATTTATTTAATTTTGTAAATATGATATTGATTTTTGCAGAAGCCCGTCTGCATTATTATTGCGCGTGGGCTGAGTGATGTGGAGATGTGTGCCAGATTAACGACCGCTCATGGACATTTTTCATTTTGTCATAAGGAGGGCAGAGTGTGTATTTTCTCACAAGGTGTGTAGATTCTGAAGTTGGTTCCTAGTTGAGAACTAGATTGATCATGTTTACATCTCAACGGTACACCTCTTTATTTCCATCACATTTTTCGCGCTCTCTGTCTCTCTATATCTCTCTCTCTTTCGCTCTCTGTCAGTCAGTCTCTCTTTCTGCCTCTGTCTCTCTCTCTAACAGGGTATATCTCCCGCTCTCTGTCTGTCTGTCTGTCTGTCTGTCTGTCTGTCTGTCTGTCTGTCTGTCTGTCTGTCTGTCTGTCTGTCAGTCTATGTCTAACTCTCTCTCTGTCTCCCTCTCTGTCTCGCTCTCTCTCTCTGTCTCTCGCTCTCTCTCTCTCTGTCTCTGTCTCTCTCTCTCTCACCCTCCGTCCGTCACACTCCATCTCTGTCTCCGTTTCTCCCCATATCTCCCCTGCGTTTCCTCTCCGGTGCTCATTATCTCGGCTGTTGTGCCCTATATCAAGGTACCTCCCCTCGCAACGCCGCGTCTTGATTGGCGGCACCGACGTTATTGATTCGGCTTTAGATCAGAGTGTACTACATGACATTTTAACATGTCAAACACCGGAGCTATTAAGCTAGAGATTAATAGGGGAGGAAGAGGAGAAAAAAGAAAAGAAAAAGAGCCCGTAGCAATTTTTAACTAATTAGCTTTAACACCTTGAAGCGCTTTAAACACTTCTGGCACGTTTAATATGCAACATCCCACCAATTGGGGCTGCCACTTTGTCAACCCCCGGTGAAATAGGAAGACGCGTGCCGGTGGGATTCTACCCCCGCCTCGCCACAACCAGACGGCTCCTCGTCCTCTGTGACGGCATCGGGGGGGGAAAAGGGTCTGACACAGACACCCCGCGCCCCGACGGATAGTCGTTAGGCCGCTGCGCCCGTGCACGGCCAGTTGTTTGTGAACCGAGCGCTAATTAGCTAGGGACCAGCGCTGTTCTCTCTCTGCGGAGACGTCCGTTTGTTATTGACTGTTTATTCTCGCTGCTAGCTAAGTGCAGTCGGCTTCTTCTCCCCACACCCCCACTGCTCATTCCCCACACCACCACCCCCCCCCCTCCCCCCAACAAGAAAAAGAACATCTACATTTCTCAGTTTGACGCCCCGGAAGACATGCTAACAGCAATTACCCTTCAGTTGTCAGCACTTAGTCGCTGTTAGCAATTATCCTTCTGGACTTGACCGCGTCGTCATATTTTAATAAGACACGTAGGCTGCATCAGGTCCACACCAGGGCTTGGTTTAGAAATGAGCGCATGGATTAAAAGGTGCCGGCTGCATTAAGTTTCTATTAAAGCGCGCGCCTCGTTCAGGCTTGAACTTGCGGTTATAATTGCGTTGCATAAATTATTACATAGAGCCCTTTTTATAGCTCATTACGTGGTATTTCAAAAGAATGAGCATTTCAAATAATGGTGTGTTCATTTATAGATCATCATAACTCTCCGAAACACGGTGCATGTGCATACACCTCCTGTGTGTGTCCCTGCTTGTAGCGTGTGTTCTGAAAACCGCCAAGTGAATCATGTATGAATCTGCAGGGGGAAAATAGACTTAAGCCCGACACACTCTGCAAAGGCACGGAGCTATATTGATAAGCGCTCATCAGTGTGTGTGTGTGTGTGTGTGTGTGTGTGTGTGTGTGTGTGTGTGTGCGCTAACAGACACCCTTTCAAATGCCTTGGGCGATGTATCGTGATTGTGTGTGTGAGTCCTTCAGTGCCAATAGCTATTGCTGAGAGACTACAGGGGTCCATTCTAATCAATGGTGTAAACACACGGTGTTAATCCCTATTTTAGCCTCTTCTCTCTGATACACACACATAGACATGGGGTGCAGTGGTGTTGTCCACCATCCCCAGACACTCTTTAATGGCTATAAGACTATAGCATTAGAAAACATCTTAAATCACTGGGGGTAACGCCTTTACTCAAACGGCTGCAAATGGAGATGGAAGAAGGTGAGAGGGTGAGAAAATGGAAGCAAAAATTGGAAAGAGAGGGAGACAAAGAGAAACAGAGTGATGAATAGGAAGAGAGTGGTCAAGAGAGACGGAGAGTGATAAAGAGAGAGAGAGCATGAGGGAGAGACTGGCAGGAACAAAGGAAAGAAGAGAGGGGTTGTTTTAAGGGACTGAACCCTTGTGACGAAAAACGCATCTCCCCAAGCCCCGGTTCCCCCATTCTGGAATAATGCAATCACAGCATTCAATGGACCAGATTTATTTTTTGATTTGTCTCATGAATAACAGAATATCAATGGCTGGCTCATGTTCTGTATCCAGTTTCCCCACACAGTACTCCTTTTACATTGAAAGGCCCATCTCAGTTCTCCTGTATAGTAACCCCTGACAGGACACTGTCAATATCAGACCCTATGTGACACACATGATATAGGATACTGTAACATTAGCTCCATGCTAACCTTGTTTGGTATTGGCTGTCCATATCCGCTAATGGGAGAAATAGTGCCCCTATGGTACTCCTATATTGTGTTACTCTACTTGTACTGACTTATTCTAAAAGGCGAGACAAGTGAATCACAAGAGATAAAGAGAGAAGAGTTCAGCTGAGCGAGAAATATACAGAATGTGTCTATACATGAAACAAACAAGCCGCTCATAAGATCTTCATGCTAGCGCTTGCATGATATGTTAACACAGAAACCATTTATTTAATACTGTAGTCAACAGACAAGCTTGCATCAGTCTTACAGCAAAACCAACAAGTACATAAACTCAACTAAACAGAATGCTTATCAAATTGAAATGCTCAGTCTAAAATAATAGATGTTGACGCAATGTCTGCAATGTGTACCACAAACCACTTTTTTAATGTTTGATGTTTGAAATTTGTCTAATGTTGCATATGATGCAAATCCAACAATCCTCCCAAGTGCCCAAGTCTCCATTTCTCTTAAAACATTCAGAAAACTGGCCCTGTGTGGTGTTGCATATCTGAAGAATATTGTACAGGATTGTTTCTCCACACAGACTAGTTAAGAGCCCTTGTTGTAGACTAGATTGCTGCAGACAGCTCTGCCAGCCTCTGGTTTAGCTGGGGGACTCACTCAAAACCCATAGCAGGACTACGCATATTAGTCAATGATAAACATGTGTATCTCCTTTAGGTCTGGTTCAAACTGTTGAACAAGAGTTCAAGGATTCTCGATTCCATTTTATTCTTTCCAGTCGTAGCTTTGAAGGAGTTTCCCCTTACACTACAAAAGATAATCTCATCCCATCTCACTTTCCTTCACAAAGATACATTCAGACTCCAGACATTCACACAGTTGATGTATAAAGTCCAATCTAGGTTGGTTAAAGTGTGGGTAATGTGATCAACTCAGGCAAGCTTTCCCAAGGTCCACTCCAGGATTAAGTGTTGACGAACGAGCGGGCATAGATGCGATGAAGAACCTTGACTTTCCCCGTTGCCAAATGAACCGATATTACAGCTGACAACCATGGACTGCTTGCAGTCTGTCTGGCCGTATGGTTGTGGTTAGCAAAGGTCACCCGCTATACCCAAAACAACAGGCTTCCCGATCCCTTCCTTCCTGTTGGCTGACACTGACCAGACATATTCCCGCTGCGAGGGCCAATCAGAGGCTGAGGTCGAGGCCATGGGCCAATTAGATGCAGAGATCTGGTCTCGGAGCGTGGCGTTGAAAGCCAGAAGGGGGAAGCGAGCTGGTAAACACAGATGCACACAAACGCACCACACCCCAAAGACACAGGGACGCCATGCAGCGCAGGCGGGGTGTGGGGGGGGGGGGAGCAGAAGACGAGGGAGGGAGGGCGGTGGGAAGGGAGGGAAGGGGATAAAAAGTGTGAGAGCGACTGATTGGACGCAGCTGGGAGCTATTTGAAAACCCACAGAAAGAAAGAAAGAAAAAAAAACCTGAAGGGAAAAAAATGTTGAGTTTACTTTTCGGTTTTTTTCTTTCAATCTGGACATTTTGCGTGTTGGGCTCTCTCTCTCTCTCTCTCTCTCTCTCTCTCTCTCTCTCTCTCTCTCTCTCTCTCTCTCTCTCTCTCTCTCTCTCTCTCTCTCTCTCTCTCTCTTTCCTCTGCGCTCAACTTTTTTATTCCATCTCTCCCGTCCATATTCCCCCCACCTCGTATATATTCCTCTTTTCCTCTCCCTCCATGGCGGACGGGAATGAGAGTGGACAGATAATATCAGCGCGAGCCTTACACCATTACCTTCTGTCTGATAAACCAGTTGGCCACTCCATCAGCCCCTCCTCCTCCTCCTCCTCCCCACACACTACCCGTCCCCTCTGTCCCTCCTTTCCAAAGGTGGGGAGAAAGAAAAATAGATGCAAAGGCAGGAGAAGTCTAGTCTGGTACAGGACAGAAGAGTCTTTTTCTTCTCTCTCTCTGTGTGTGTGTGTGTGTGTGTGTGTGTGTGTGTGTGTGTGTGTGTGTGTGTGTGTGTGTGTGTGTGTGTGTGTGTGTGTGTGTGTGTGTGTGTTACTCCAGCAGCTGTTTGATAAGGCCTAGATGGGCTGTATCAGGGGACCTGATGGCATCCAATTAAGGCAGATAAAATGATGATGAATTGCAGTCGGCTCCGGAGATGGACGCTTGTTTGTGTGTGTGTATACGTGTGTGTACATAATGCTCCGGCAAGATTAAGCGCACGCACACACAGACACACAACTGACGGACACAAACGCAATTACAGGGAAGCAAGTTAGCGAGTTCATGTGGATGAGAGGAATATTCAGAGAATAAACAGAGATGTGTTTGTGTGTGCGCGTGCGCGTGCGCATTCATGCCTGCACGTGTATGTGAGAAAGTTATAGAGAGGAAGAGAGGTGAGATTATAATGAGAGCATGTGGCGATGGAAGAATCAGTGAAGGGATGGGTTGGTGTTTTTTTTTCCAGAACAGTCGGGTGCCCTTACTGGGTCTTCAGGAGGGAGGGGTTATTACATGCCACCCCAATCTACTGCCGTCACCCACCGTCCAAGCCGCTTTGTGTCTTTCTGTGTGTGTGTTCTTCAGACAGTGTGGCGCAACTGGCAACGTTTTACAAAAAATTAAACTATGTTCTGGTTTACTATCGACTTTGTACAACTTTTTAAATAGTTTGAGTTTTTCTCCCTTCCCTCGCCACCCTGGACTTATCTGAGCTGACTTAAAAAAAGAAATACATCAAAAAAAAAAAAAGAAAGAAATGCGACTTGGCCCTGAGAGGTACCTGAAACGCATACACAGACAGACACACGCACGCACGCACGTGCGGGGCTCCGCGTGGCGCCGGAGACGGGGCTAATGAGGGGCTGGCTGATGGGCGGTATTGCGCTGGGTGAAGTGGCGCGTGCTACGGTCTGGTCTGGCGTAGCCTGGCACAGTTTAATGAGATATAAACACTGGAGCTGCCACCGCAGTCAGCCACCACACACACTGACAACGCTTTTTAATTGGCCCGCCTGCTCTCTGTGTATATGTGAATATGAGTGTGTGTGTGTGTGTTTGGTGAATATGTTTTGGTGTGTGTGTCTGAATATGTTTTGGTGTGTGTGGGCCGGTACAGTCCTGTGTGGCCAGGCCATTAACCGGCTGACTTGCTGTGGATATATTCCCTCCCTCATGTCTGCTCTTACTCATCTCTCTCAGGCAGACACAACAGGGCACATCCAGTGCTCCACACTGCAATCCCTAGTCTCTCTGTCCATTTATCGCTGTCCCTCTCTCTCAATCTCACAATCTCTGTCTGTCTCTCACTCATTTCTCTCACTCTCTCTTTCCTCTCTTACTCTTTCTCCCGCCTCCTCCGTTTCTCTCTTCTGCATTCTCTCTCCCCCTCCTTTTTCTCTCTCTCTGCCTCTCCCCCACAGACAGGTGAAGACCATCTCTCCCACGCTCTTGTTTCTGCCTAATAAGAATTAATTGGAGTCCTATAAATCAGCATATGGCAGCATCTCTGTCCTCTTCAATCCTCCCTTTCCTCCCCACACTCCATCTCTCTCTCTCTCTCTCTCTCTCTCTCTCTCTCCTCTCTCTCTCTCTCTCTCTCTCTCTCTCTCTCTCTCTCTCTCTCTCTCTCTCTTTCCCCCCCAACCCTATCTTTACATCCAGCTCTGGAGTTTTGCTCTTATGCCCCATCCCTTGGTCCTTTGCTTGTTCTCCCCTTGCGCTTGTGTTTCTTGACCATTTTCTCTCTCTGTCTGGAAATAATAACAGGAGAAGGATTTAGGTGTGTGTGTGGGAAGGGGTTGTGTGTGGATGCGTGTCAGGGGACATTTGTGGTAATGGCAAAAAAAGAATCTGCCTTTCGTACACGTTGAGGTCCAGCAGGCTTATACTAGCTTAATGTGTAGGCTAAAAAATAGGAAACATTGGCTATGGCAGCATTATTTTTTCCCATAAGCCAGCGCTTTTCACCCCCTTCCTCTCTTATTTTGATGGTTGACAAATTAATGTGTGTGTGTGTGTGTGTGTGTGTGTGTGTGTGTGTGTGTGTGTGTGTGTGTGTGTGTGTGTGTGTGTGTGTGTGTGTGTGTGTGTGTGTGTGTGTGTGTGTGTGTGTGTGTTGTCTGGCCGATAAGCTGGGTAACTGGGTCTTGCCCTGCACAATCCTGTTAGCATTAGCGATTAGCGCCATCTAACGGACCACTATTATGACTGGTGGGTAATTCCCTGACCTCACAGACACACAAACACACACCCACAAACACACACCCACACATACCTTCCCTAACATACATACTTACCAGCTATAGTGGGAGGATTAACACTTGATCCTTGATTAGGAGCCTATATCCGCCTCTAGGGTGTGTGTGTGTGTGTGTGTGTGTGTGTGTGGGCGGGGGGAGATTGGGTGGTTCATGGGGACTGTATCGATACTGACATCATCGAAAAAGCTCAACTTTTCTCTGCAGTGTTCCATCCCGGGCCTCTCAGCAAGCGGGCGGACACAGCCCGTCTCTCTGTGTGAGTTATCCAGATGGAGGGAGGGAAGCAAAGGGGGAATGAATATAATGTGTGTTGTATTGTTGGAACATAATTTGTAACACCTGTCATGGTCACCTTGAGAGAGAGAGAGAGGGAGGGAGAGGGGGGGACGGACAGACTGACTGAGAGAGGGCAACAGACGGTGAGAGATTGAGAGACAGATAGACGGACAGACGGAGCAAGAGAGAGACAGAGAGAGAGCGAGAGAGAGATACGGAGAGATAATCCGAGAGAGAGAGAGACAGACAGACAGACAGACAGACAGACAGGCAGAGAGAGATAGACCGAGTGAGAGGGACAGACATTCTCTTGCGGCCCATCCCAGGTAGGCTCGCCCCCCCCAGCCAGTTTGCTATTTTTAGCCCATGTGGGCGCTGAGTGTGCGTCCCACTTCAAGATGACTAATTATTGGGTGGTGACCCCCACATAAGGTACCCCTTGTTCCCCGCTCACCCCCCACAAACACGCCTCTCTCCACACTTTATCCCCTCATCACCAGCACTGATAGCCCAGCTGCTTAGTTAACCACGTGTGTGTGTGCAAATAATCCCTTTATTCCGCTGACGTGTGTGTGTGTGTATGCGTGTGTGTATGCCTGTGTTCCCTGGACGCGCTTGCCTTGTGTAACGAGGCCATTGGGCTATGAAAGTTTAATAAGGGAGCAATGAGAGTAGATGGGTTTTTGGGATCATAAACCCAACCTGTATAGCCCCCCCCCCCCTCTTACACACACACACACACACACACACACACACACACACACACACACACACACACACACACACACACACACACACACACACGTCGCCATTTACACACATTATGACACGCACAAACAGAGGTTCACACACCTGACTAAATATTCATGGTCATGTTGTGTGTGAGAAGTCCCAGCATTTCTCACTGCCCTGGCCCCCAGTGTGTTAATCTTTATGGTCCCAGCTCTGTGTGTGTGTTGTGTGTGTGTGTGTGTGTGTGTGTGTGTGTCCTTGTCTGGTTCCCTGGCTGACTGGGTGGTCTTTGGGTCTGGGAGAGAGCGGTGAGGTAATACAGAGATGGGAAGGAGGGGAGGTTAAGAGTGCATATGTGCCGTGCAGAAGTCAATATGAAAGTCAAACCCTGAGGCAATATGTAACCTTGCTGTTGTTCAGAAACCAGTTTTTTCCCCCTGTGTATGGACTTCAGACACACAGCATGTATAAATGATATGCATGCATTGGAATCAATACTTTTCGTACACACATAAATATTAATATGTATACACATCTAGGAGCATATGCAATGCTCCGGGTGTGATTTCTATTTTGAAAATGCTGCTCTGCTTTTATTATTCATAAATCAAGTGAAGCGTAAGGGTGAGCGAGAGGAGCACATAACGCAACACTAGAAGAGTGAGGAAAAAGAGAGGGAGAAAGGGCGAAGGGAAGAGAGACGAGAACATAACGCAACACTAGAAGATAGAAGAAGCAAGAGAGAGAGAGAGAGAGAGAGAGGCAGGCAGACAGTGTTCGGGTCAAGTCAGACGCGTCAGAAAATAAATTGAAGACGCCAATTTCCCTTAAGCTTCCTGCAGCATAGCTGCCTATAGCCTGGCTCCCGGCCTGTCATACCACGTGTACACAGATGGTGTCACCTGAGTTTCTTATCTACTGTGCCACACTATGCCACGTCTCCCCCTCTCCCTCTATTTCCTCCTTGTCCCGCCTCCTCCTTCTCCTCCTCCTCCTCCTCCTCCCACATTCTCTATCTCACACTTTTATTTTCCTGCTCCTTTGGCTTTGAGCTGAGCCATATATTATTGTTTTCCTTTTCTCGTCACATCATCTCCAGAACACACACATGCAGTTCCCTCTCCCTGTTAAGTAAGTACGAGTGGTCCATTAGGAGTCTGTATCAGTGGAACGGCTTGTAGTTCAACACTTGCTCACTTGATGTATTTACTCACTGGCCACTAGGGTTGGGAATCTAGTGTGTCCCTCAGCTCCTGGATGGAGTGAGAGTTACCTGTTCAATAAGTAATGGCCCCTGAATCAGTAAGAGCACTGAAACACGGGGAAGAGAACCAAACATTAGGGATCGACCACAAAGTAAGTGAGTAAAGGCTGAAAATAAGTGAATTCCTCCGTGGGAAGTCTTAAGACGGGCGCCACAAATTGGATATTGACCTATGCACCGCGATAGGTCTAAAATCGTCCAATCGGAGGATTCATTATGAAAGCATGAAATTAATCAGCCAATCACACATTGACCCGTTTTACCACATTGTTCTCTCATCGGCTAAGGCCCATTTTGGATTTCTTATCGCCCCCACCCCCTACTCTCCCTTTTCTTATCTCAATATGAATGTGCCCACTGTTAACAATGGGACGAGTCCCCCAGTGGAACTGAGTGTGAGGGTCCGATGGTCACGGCTCTCTCGGTCGCAGCAGGCTCCAGCGTGGCTGGGCAGGCAGCCTCGGGCTCCGGGCTCTTTCACTCCGGCTTTATCGTTTCTCTTCTGGAGGGAGGGGGGGAGGGAGGGGGGTGGGGTGAACAGTCTCCCAACCTCGCCTGCTATCCATCACCCCAAGGCCATCTGAGATAGCGGCGGCGATACCGACCGCTACCAGTGCTAGTGAGAGTTAGTGGGCAGTGTTTGATCGACAGGGGGAGTTAAGGGGTAGCACGGCCTATTATCCCTCAGCCGTCACTTCCAATAGGATCGCGGCAGGCGTAGGGAAGGAGGCGGGCACGGCGGTCCAGGGGCTGTTTGGTGTCACATTGAGGAACAGAGAAATGCAGAGGGAGGGATCATGTCTAGCCATGAGTGTGTTTAGAATGTCGCTTTATTTAATCTAATGTATGTTAATGTATGACCCGCCGTGGGACTGCAGATGTAAACTATCCTCTGAATAGCTCTGACATTTCCATAAATGTTTATTAACATGTACGGTCAGTCACATCCACTTATTTTAAGAATGTTAATACGAAAAAACGATATGACACATTTATTTAATTGAAAGGCATTGTTTTTTGCATTGTGTTTATGACTAAGGAATAATAGTGCATTTAAACATGCATGGTGTATTTGTAAACTGAGTGAATGAAGACATGTACCGAGGCAGTCTGATGCAGAAGGCTGCACTTCCTCTGTGACTAAAAAGGGATGCAAGGGAGGATTCTCACGTAAGCCGTGTCTCTCTAAATCCCACCGTCGTTGCCCCCCCCCCTCTCACCTCACAGTATCTCAACCCGTTTAGAGGGAATTCCACCAAGAAGATTCAAACGGATTACACCGACGATGACTCAATTACATTTCAACTCTTATTAGTTTGCGATGCAAAAAAATGAAATTAGACGAGAATACTATTATCTCACGAGCTGTTTATTGCGCTTTGCATTCGTCTCTCGGCTGGAGTGAGTGAGTGAGTCACACACAGTGGAGCGAGGCTGCTGATCTGTTTTAATCTCTTTCTGGCAACACGGCACTGGCTTGTGCCCGGTGTTAAAATCACAATATATATCGGCTTGCTCATCGCTCACCTTTTTATGACCGTTTAACTTCCACCAGGGCCTTGGGCTGTTTTGTTACTGCCTTGTGCTTTTGTCAAATTTCTATCAAAGTACACTTCTTTATCCATATAAATCTGTGTATTCCCCAGTGACAATCTGACCCTGTCTGGCTGGTGGGTTTAATGCCATGCTCTATCAATGGAGCTGAACAGGAAATACTTTGTTGTTTATTGTGTTTTTGTTTCTGTATTTAAAAAGCTGCAAATGAAATCCGTGTTTTAACCTTATTTTTTTTTCTCCTTTTGGTTTCAGTATACCTATGAGGGCAATGACATCAGCGACCTACCAGTGAATCTGTCCGTGGTGTGGAACAACAACTTTGTCATCGACAACCCCTACAACATCAAAGGTAAGCCAAGCCCCCAAATATGCACCAAAAAGGTTCACAATTAAATTGGCTACCCGTGCTATTTGCGGCTGTCGTAATATAATCCAACCAGCCCTAACAAGCTAATCAGAGAAGGAAAACGTCCAATCTAATTTTATTCAGGGTATTGATGACAACCTTTCTATCTACGACTCCCATTTTCCGGTTGTACACTTTCCCTGGTAATCTGATCAACGTTAAACGTCCATTCTGACTGCAATATGTTTGGGTTTGGGTTTTCCTGGCTCTAAAAGCTTTGTTGCAGAACATGCAGCACTTGAGTGTTGTAGCGCCCGGTCGCTGGTTTCCTACCACATAGTGAATCCGTTACAGCGTGACCAGAGGCCCTCCGCCAGCCCCTAACTCCACTATTGATATTCTTGTGTCCGTGGGCAGCACAAACTACTTTGAGCAAATGGTGTGTGAAGCTTCACACATTTAAAACGCTCATTGACATGCCAGTGCTCATAGCCCCACAAACCTGCATGCAGGAAATGAGTTGTTTTTGTTTATAATGTAATGGAGAATATCGGATAATGTACATGATTTAACCCACCATTGTGAGGAGCCGTACTATATACGTGTACAATGTGTGGCCCAGCCAGTGTGCGTCTTTTTCGCAGGCCTACACATGCACCCAGACAAAAGGCCCCTGTGCATAATGATTAAACACGATCACACAGTTCAAGTGAGAACAATAGTGGAGTTCCTTTTGGTTATAATTACTTGTTAGAGTCTGTATAGTGCTTGGCTTATAATTATTGTCATCACTGCAGCGCAGTAGGGAAGCCGAGATGCTATTCTCTCTTTTTGTGAGACGGGATAGCATCACCGACCGCTGGCTGTAGTTTCACACACACACACACACACACACACCCCCACACAGAGACAATATGTTCTCCTTCAGTACAACCATGGTGGCTTTGTAGTGACCATGGTACAGAGTTGGCCTGGGTTATTATTATGCTGCCCTTTTTCTTCCTTCATGTG
>NC_082394.1:9753234-9805734 GCF_031168955.1 Gadus macrocephalus
TGTGTGTGTGGGCGTGTGAGGCAGAGTGAGGGAATATGCGTCCAGTCTCTTGGTCTGCACACTTGCAAAATGCCACTGACTTCTCCCCCATGTATTGTTAAGCTCCAGCATTGGCCTTTGCTGGACACACTTTGTTAAGCTCTCTCTTCCTCCATTCGCTCTCTCCCTCCTTCTCCATCGCTCATTTCCCTGTATTGTATATTTCTCTGTCTTGTTTACTCGCGACACAACAAAAATTCTCTCTCCCTCTCCCTTTCCCTCTCTTTCTGTTTCTCCCATTCCTTCCTCTCTTCTTCCAACCCTGATGTAATCTGTATCCCAGCCGGCGCCCCCTACCTATTGATGTTAAACGACAACACCTGCTTATTCCATTTTCCCTCTTTCCTAATTAGGCTCAGCATTCCTTACCTCCTCCATCCATCTCTGTTTCTCCCTCCCCTCCTCTTTCTACACATCCCTCAATCTCCCATACACTTTCTCAATCTCCCTTTTTGTTTCTCAATCTTCTCTCCCTTCCTGTTTACTTTCCTCTCTATATACATCCCTTTGTCCCTGTCTTTCTTTAATTCATTCTCTCCCTCTCTGTCTCCGTCTCTCTCCCTCTCTCCAATCTCTCTGTTGTGTGCCGGCGGTGGGAGTCTTTGCCGGAGCACATATTGACCAGACCGCAGTGCCATTGTGTTCTAGGAACACGCTCCCTTGCTCCTACTGCCGTAAGCAGAAGGGGGGGAAAAAATAATAATACAACTAGCAATAAACAACTACATTGTGTTCGAGCGCGGCCAACAGACTGCCGGGTGAAGCCACTTCCTGCCTCCATAAATCTTGCCGTTCTGTGACAGTCAGTATAGGGAGATCTTTTAAATGTGCTATGTAATTCCTTATTCAAAGATTAATGTTCCGGGTAAAAAAGGAATCATGAAATATAACACGACATAATTCACCGCGCTGGCGGCCACAAACAATCAGATATAGACTTGGCGTGTGTGCTTATTACTATTATTTTCCTTGGGTTTTTTTAGACCTTACACAATTTTTTGCTGCGGTCCCAGTAAACGTTGAGGCAATCAGAGGTGGCCCGTATAGAAAGACATGTTTTCTTCTCATTGCAAAGAAAACACAGGCTGCACTGCAGTCGTGGGAACCAGAGCAGCGTGACATTACATGTTGTGTGTGTGTGTGTGCTCCAATAGCCTGATGTCATCAGAACGCCCCCTGCCCGTATCTGTTTGGCAGAGAAAAGTGTTATGGTTGCACCTCTCAGACATGAGATGGTCATCTCCATCAGTATAAAGTAATAATAATAATAATCCACCAAGTTCACCTCTCCCCTCCTCTGCACTCCACTGCACATACAACGGCAAACTAATGCAGAGCAATTCTGTCCACTCCCTCCCCCCCCCCATCTTGTCCGTCTGTAAGAAGCCTTTATTCTCTTTTTTCCCAGATCCCTCTCTTTTATATCAGAGATAAGGCTCTTTGCTGGCTTCCTATCTGTATCTCATGCCCTTTTTCCATTCCTCCTCTCACGGTTTCTCTTTTTCTCTCTCTCTCTCTCTCTCTCTCTCTCTCTCTCTCTCTCTCTCTCTCTCTCTCTCTCTCTCTCTCTCTCTCTGCCTTGCTTGCTGTCTCGCCGTCTTTCATTCTTCCTCTTTAACCACCAGATGCTATCTACACCCTGCTCCCGGCTTTCAGCCACAATAGGCCTCACAGCCCCACTACCACCCCGGCACATTGGCATACGATCGAGACGGACGGAGAGAATACGAGAGAAATAAAGGGGGAAAAAGAAAGAGCTACGAGATGGAAAGAAAAGAAAGGAGAGTTTAGGCAAGCAGGGCAACTTGCCACGTCGGAGAATAGAGAGCGTGTTTAGGCTGGTGGTTTTTCATCAAAAGTCAATTTTTTTTTTTGTTTGCTTTGGTTTGGAGCAGCGGTGGCTGGCGCAGTGGTAGGTGGAGCAGTGGTAGGTGGAGCAGTGGTAGGTGGAGCAGTGGTAGGTGGAGCAGTGGTAGGTGGGGTTTACAGATAAGGTCCATGTTTGGACAGAGAGGGGGAGAGATTTGATTACCGCATCTGAAGATCAGCACTGGCGGCGCCATTATGTGCCACTCTCGCCTTTGTCTCAGACAAGAAATCTCTATTATGCACTCGGGCACGTTGATAGAGTGAGAGAGGAATCCCGAGAGAGAGAAAGAGTTGGACATAAAAGTGGTTAGAGGGGGTGGGAGAGGGGAAAGGACGGAGAATAGAGGAAAATAGGGTTGGTCCAAGTAAGGGTCCTTACACTGGTGAATGTTGAGTGGAAAATAATCCATAATTATATTGCTGTGCCATTTAAGCTCTGGCCCTGTAACACCGCAGGTACCCCCTCATTGTGCTTGTTTGTGTGTGTGTGTGTGTCTGTGTGCATGCGCATTCGTCGCCGCTGTGGCTTTCAATAGCTTCCTCTTCCTCCATGATGATAACATTAGACCCAGTGTCCCTGCTGTGCTGCCAGGCTGACAGGAGAAAAGTTAAGAAAACAACAAGAATAGGGTCGATCGTCTCTGACCTGGTCACCATTAGATTATGACTGAAAGGGCAACCACCGGACACACAAACACACGCGCGCCTCACAGAGACTGGACACCCGCACACACTCATCAGCGGTGACGAGACTAGCACATCGAGTTAAAGCACTCTGAAGCCCTGCTGACAGTGCACTCGTTTAGAAAGAGGGCCAAAGAGAATGTCCTCCGGATGTCATGGCTGGCTGGCAGCCGACCTCGTCCAGAAAAGGAGCCCCCCTTGCATACATGTGTCGAATGTGTTCATCCCCTAGCTCTTCTCATCCCACTCATCCGATGGGTCCTCCGTTCTCATTCATCTCCTGCCTCCTTTATTGACATTGAGGTCAAAGTGTGACCTCTTACCTTGTTTCCCCTCATGCCCCTTTTCCTTCTCCCTTCCACCAATCGAATGACCGCGATGAAAAGACCCCGACCACCACCACTACCACATACTCCCCCGCAGTTTGTCTCCACCCCTACCACGGCTGCTAATCCAATTAGCCTTGGCGTTAATCATGCTAGTCATGAATGATGAGCGTCAGGGCCATTGTCTGGGCCCTTGGCTAGATGAATGGAGCTGTGATTAGCGACTTGGCTAGCCCGGGGTAGCCATTAGCACCTCGGCACACCTTTCAAGGACCTCCTGAGGGAAGTGGAAGAAGGGGGGAGGTCATTGTTGCGTAGTAATTGTGTTCAGTAGATTAATAGTCACAAGGTTAAATGAGATATTTAAGTGGGTTCTTGATGACGGGTCTGGGATAAGAGCACGATGTGGCAGATTGTTCCTGTTTTTGATTGAGTTGAGCCAGAGTTAATGGATCGCCGGTCATTTGTCATCCCTCTAACCGAGCGGTGTATGCATTGCGTGTTGAATTAGAGCAGTACAACGACCCCATATGGCTTTTTCAACTCAGAGTGCTCCTACTTTTCTCTTCGACTTTGCCAAACTGTCACGCCAAACCCTCCCCCTCACCATTTGGTTTGTCCCTTCTTCCAGCTGTCGCCAGAGACCGGACCAACACAGGGAGGTACCATGTTGACCATCACGGGGGAGAATTTGGGCCTGCACTTCAAGGACATCCAGAATGGCGTGCGCATCGGCAAGGTGACCTGCATCCCTCAGGAGGACCAGTACATCAGTGCCGAACAGTAAGTTATCCCGACACAGGCTTACAGTCTTATGCTTTCATTTTCTCATGTTACTTTTAGTAACTCTTTAGTAACTCTTTAGTAACTCTATTGTGATTGCGTCATTGGGACACCCTTCAGTTTCTTGCCTCGTCATGTTTCATCCATGTTTTCCTTCCTCCTGCTCCTCACATTTATACCTAGTTGGCTGTTCCCTAAAACACCGCAGGTGAAATGGTGTGTGTACCCACCAGCCATTGGCTGTCGGAACAGCCAATGGGTGGTGGGTTTGGCTTACCCCCACAGTGGTAGTGCTAGATTCTCTTTACTCTAATTGTGATGCTGCAACAGCCCTCAGATCCCAGCATCACTGTGCAGAATATCAGATAAATAATGAATCCATTATTAATATAAACGACCTAATAATTAATCACTGTCCTTGTTTTGACTACAGCTTGTCCCCATTGTTTTCCTTTTCCTGTGAAATTGAAACTGGTGCAGGGGATAAAAGGGGAGAAGGAGTGGTGGAGGACACAGCAGGAGATGTCCTCTAAACTCTTGACTCGTGTCTGTGTGTGCATGTAAACAGACGCTCCCATTGGTTCCCCCTCGACCGCACACGCAATTCGGGCAAAATCTGTGTGTTTTGTACCCGCCGGCCTGAAATGGAGGGCACACAATGCGAGTGTGAAGGCTTGACAGGAGTGAAGGGCCCACTGGTCTCCCAGCTGTCCCAGTGAAGCATTAAGTCAATGGGCTTCACATGCCCACAGTTCAGATGAATTGATTCTTATGGCACTGCCTAACTCTACGCCCTCAGATGGCAGAGTGATGGCAAAAAGTCCACAAAACCAAATGGGAAAAGGAATAAAGTGCCCCATAAGAGAGGGGATCCCCCTTTCGGAATGGATGGGGGGTGTAATACATGCTGGGTGTGCGGTAGGCATGGAGTCCACACTACGAGACTATACAGCCGGTTCTGGATCCCTCTCTCCCCTGAACCCTCCCCTAGAAAGCTATAAATACCAATATGTCTTTCCCATTTGCCACCGGTGTGCGTTACCCTATGGTGACTGAAGCAAGCGGTGATCCTTATTTTAAAATGTGCACACAACTAAAAAGTAGCCATCATTTTACCTGGCGACACTGCTCTGGCTGCCAAGAGGAGAAGGAGGAGGGGGAGCAGGAAGAAGGTGTGGGGGGGGGGGTAACAGGGGTTGAGGTGTCTGTGTGGGCGGGGGGGAGCTGTCGTGGTTATTAAAAGTGATGTCCGCTTCGCGGTGCCATTAATGGACTGATTGCTCACGTCTGTGGGAGTGGGAGTGACGGCACGGGTTCAAGGGTCAACTATCAGGGAGGCCAGGGTTGGTTGGCTCGTATAAACGTAGTGTTGGATAGGCCCGCACAGTGTATTCGCTGCCTGAGATGCTTCTTCTCTCGTTTTGCATTTTTACCCTCTTTCACTTTAATCAAATCTCAGCTCCAATAAAGGGTACGGTAACTCCTCCACCAGCAGCCCAAGCAACCGTTACAGCTCTCAACAGAACAAGCAGTCCCTGTTGTTTGTTCATTTCCTGATTCAGGGTGACTATTAACAAACATCTAAAAGCTGGATCCTTGCGTGGGTTGATTTTTTACCACTTTAACTCCCGACAGTCGAACTATCAGTCTCCATCAGTCGGATGCCGTCAAACCGTGGCATTCAGAGAGCAAACAAAAACACAAGAAACAAATGATATGCATAAGAAAATAAGTGTTTAAGCTCCTTTTTAAACAGTTAACATTTCCAGTTTCTAACCCCCCGCCCCCACCCCACCATATGTTGTTTTCTTTCTTACTAATTACACTGCAATTACGTAAATGAGCGAGCGGTAATTTGAAGCTTCGCCATCCTTTCAAATAGACTGTGAATAATCAGTTGCTTCCTGACAGGAGCCTCCGTCCACCCATAAACCGGCGGCTCCGCACAGCCTCCCACCCCTTATCTGTAACATAAGCACGGCGAGCCAGGGGAGAGAGAGAGAGAGGGAGGGAGAGAGGGGGGGGGGGGGGTCCGGCACTCTTATTACCAGGGCCCTCACACTCAGCGGGCGGTCCTCTGAATAAATGGGCAGCGGGGAGAAAAATTACACTGCGTCAAAAAACGGTGGATGTCACGCCGGTGGAAAGGCAACGGCGCCCTGGGCCACCTGCAGGGAGCATGGGAGCCGGAGGAGTTATAACTCATCTCCAGGAAGGGAAGGGAAGGAGAGGATGGGGGGCAGGGGCAGGGGGGGGGGGGGGGGGGCTATAGGACAAAAGCTTGTTCAATTAATCAGTGGCTCTCTCTCAATGATGCGCTCTCTCTCTCTCTCTTTCTCTTTCACTGATGCTCGCTCTCTTGCTGTCGCTATCTTTCTCTTTTTTATTTTTCTTATCGCTATTCCTCCTTCCCTCCCTCCTTCGCTTGCTCTTCCATTCGTTTTTCTGGTTAATTAACAGTCGGCTGTGTCCGAAGCTTGTGTGTGTGTGTGTGTGTGTGTGTGTGTGCGTGTCTGTCTTCCCCTGTGGGTCTCTGTGCACCTTAGCCATTCCCCCTCTCCTTCAATCATTTCTCCAATGGATTTTCATTTGGCTGGCCTGTGCCTAGGGCCAAGTGCAAGGCTTATGGTTCCACATTACCCAGTAACACACACACATGCGCGCGCGCACACACACACACACACACACACACACACACACACACACACACACACACACACACACACACACACACACACACACACACACACACACACACACACACACACACACACACACACACACACACGCGCACACACACACCATAGTACACAGCGACCTCCGAGCCTGAGTGATTTGCTGCTGTTGTACAATGGCCCTGCTGCGGTGGTCGGTTTTGGGACAGCAGTATATTGTTTAGTCTCTGGAATGTATTGTCACCTTAATATTAATAAGGGTGTACACTACCCTTTGCTCCCTCGTGCGGCCTAATACGTATTATTGTTTGGGTGTCGAGTGCCATTCAATAAAATATCTCCCCCTTCTCTCTCTCTCTCTCTCTCTCCCTATTTTTTCTTTATCTCTCTCTCGTTCACTATCTCTCTGTCTCTCAGGATTGTGTGTCGGCTGGCCGACGCGACGGGCTACAGTGTGCAGGACGCTCGCGTTGAGGTGTGCGTGAGGGACTGCATCCACCCTGACTACAAGGCGACCTCCGTCAAGTCCTTCACCTTTGTGGTAAGTCGACGCGGCAAGTCTCGGCTGTCACTCGCACGTCAAGACACCGAAGCAGCATTTCTACCACATGACGGGCACCGAGGTTTGGCGCGCGCCGCATGAACCCGTTAGCCAGTGTTCAGCTCCATTCTAACCGGCCGCCGGTGCGGGGCAGAGACGTTACGCTACTGAACGATTTGGGGCTTGGCGACTTGAGATCGCGCCAGCAGAAGTGAACGTGTAGTAGCCTCTCCACTCGGAACACGAAACACCCACTGCTCTGTTTGTCCCTCCCCAGTCGCCGTACTTCACCCGGGTCCATCCGTCCAACGGGCCGTTGTCGGGGGGAACCAAGATCACCATCAAAGGGAATAGCCTGAACGCCGGCAGCGCAGTGGCCCTGAAGATCGGCCTCCACTTTTGCCGCTTCGAGAGGTGAGGACAGGTCCACTGCGGACCCATACTGGAGTCTTCCTCTCTCTCTAAGGCTCTCTCACTATACCTGTGCTTTGACACTTCTATAAGCGGGAGCTGTCAAATTAAATTGTAATGACCTGAGTGTAGAGTAGAGCATCTGTTATATTGTTATTATTATTTGCTGGTATTTGTGATTCTCATGCTAGCTGTTTGAAGTGGTAATCATTTTGGACCACCTTCCACACAATCAGTTCAGGCTAGGGAAATGTGTTCTATCTAAGGAACGCACATTGATGGAGATTTTTATAGATGTTTGAACAAAATTATATCCATTTAAATGAATGTTCTACCAATCTGGAGGGGGAATCCTTCCAACCATGCTTCATTAAAAATAGAAAAATATATATGAATGAGGAAAAATATGAATCTGAAAATATTATATTAATGCTTATAGTTATGGGCTCAATAAACCTACACTTAAGTCAATTTTCACCTCATGTTCCTACTGGTGGTATCCGCTCAGCGATGACTCAGTTGGGTCGACAGAAGGTGCCAGAATGTCTGCAATCATGGAGACACGGATCCAATTTGATATGTGGACACCTTTAATTTTCGGAGCCAAGAGCCGCTTTGTCTTTTCCCTTGCTTTGTTTTGGGGTTTTTTGAGTATTTTCTGGCAACCCAACAGAGAGATGCATTCTGTTCAACATCCAATCATGAACAGTGTCTGGCAGATGGCTGATGGGAGACGGCACCTCTCAGAGAACAGTGTTCAAACTCGTGTAGAAGAGGCATCTCGTAGACTTGAATCTAGGAGAAATCCAGGGAGAAGCTATAGAAGGCAGCAGCAAAGAAGGAAGCATATATCAGAATCAAGGAAAAAAATAAGAAAAAGGAAATGGGCAAAGATAATCGTAGGAACAGAGGTGGTGGGATTTATATTTTGAATTGTTATCTTCCGACAGGTCAATCTAATGAGCTTGGGCCTTTGCAGCTCTGTTGTGTTTAAGGAGTGCACGAAGGGAATGAGGCAAAGGCCAATTTAAAGCATTGTGGCACGTTTCCAAAAAGGTGGACATAACATCTCTCTTATCTTGGCCTTTCATTCGTCGAGCAGCAATAACCTTTATGGCCAAAGTAATGAAGCGTTTGAGTCCATCTCCTTTAATATGCTCTGTATTCAGTCGGCCCCGCGGTTTAATCAAAACCTATTTACCCTTACTCCCTCATCCTCTTATCTCTCTCTCGCTCTTTTTCTCGTTCTCTCTGTCACTGTCTCTCCTTTTTCTCTCTTTCTCTCTCTCTCTCGCTCTGCCTCTCTGTCTCTGTCTCTCGCTCTCTCTCTCGCTCTCTCTCTCTTTCTCTCTCTCTGTCTCCCTCTCCGTCTCTCTCTGTCTCCCTGTGTCTCTCTCTCTCGCTCGCTCTCTCTCTGTCTCCCTCTCTGTCCCTCTCGGTCTCCCTGTCTCTCGCTCTCGCTCTTTGCTCGCTCTCTCTCTGTCTCCCTCTCTCACTGTCTCTCTCCCCCCTCCCGAAATCCTTCTTTTCTACACCACTCTTTCTTTCTGTACACCCCCCCTCCCCCCTCTCTGATCCACATTCTGGCGATGCCATGGAAACCGTGTCAGATACGTACGTGGCTCCCCCCCCCCCCCCCCCCCCCCGACACTGCACTCACGGTGTTGTGAAAATGGTAACCATGGCGACCATGGCACAGGCGGAATGTGGCAACCAAAAAGAAAAATCCTCTCTCCCTTTCATCTCTCATCCTCATTCCTCTGCTCTCCTTACGCCCCCCCCCCCCCCCCCCCTCCATCCTTCACACACACACATACACACACAACCCCCCCCCCACCCCCCCTAACAAACACGCATGCAGACTGATACTTAGCAGAAGGTGCCGTTGAAAATCACTGCTGTGTGCAAGACGGCGGAGACGTCACCCCACCCATGCCTCCCACCGCTTCTCCAACCCGACTCCTCCCACCTTACCCCCCCCCCCCCCCCCCCACACACACACACACACACCCCTAGACACATCCCACCCGCCACCTTTCAACCCGCCCCCCGTGAGGCGCCAACAGAGCACCCGGCAGAATAGCAGTCTTTCATCTCCTCTCTGTCATCCAGCCCGTGATTCAACTTCCGCAGTAGATAACGCTTCGCCAGAGTTCTCTCGCCGTGTCGTGTGTTTTGCGAGTCCCAGCGTGCACACAGAGCCCCTGTGCTGCCCTGAGCCCCGGCAGGCAGGCAGCCAGTGAAAGGAAAAGGGATTCACAGCGTGTAAACCTCAGCCAAACTGTGATTCTTAACCTAGGACTCCCTGTAATTCCTGCCGAGGTTACAATTGGCATATTGCAATCCGAACACTGTGAAGCTGAGTCATCCTCTCTCCTTGCTCACTCTCTCTCTGCCGCCGGTTGTCTGTCTGTCTGTCTGTCTGTCTGTCTGTCTGTCTGTCTGTCTGCCTGTCTGTCTCTCTGTCTGGGTGACAGCAGAAGGTGGGTGCAGCGTATTAAGGTCGAGGTTGAGTGTAAGAAACTTTCTGGCAGACCAACCAAATCTTCCTGAGAGGCCCCGGTTGGCTGGCTGACTGCTGGGGAGGGGTTGGCGGATGGGGGGGGGGGGGGGGGGGTTAAACACACACATGCACGCACACACACACACACACACACACGCACACACACACGCACACACATATTCAAAGACTGTGATTTGCAATGCCACAGTAGAAAAAAAAAAAAGGCAGGTCGGATGTAGGGAGGGAAGAGTGAGCGAAAGGGCGAACGAGGGAAGAGGCGGTCGTTGAAGGCCTGTACAGCAGTGTCATCTGGGCTGGTGGAGTCACTGCGACACACTGTCTAAAAAGCTGTGGTCTGCCAGGCTCCCCACTCTGTGTGTGTTATATTGTTGTCGTAAATACGTGTTGTCATCTCAAGAACTAAAGGACGTTATTTCTCGGTTTATGCTCCCATGCCATAAACTACTTTTGTCTCTGTGGGTGAATTCAACCTAAAACTTTTCTCTGCGCTTCTGTTCCCCTGCTTGTTTTTATCTCTCTCTCTCTCTCTCTCTCTCTCTCCCTCCCCCTCTCTCTCCCTTTCTCCCCCGCCAGGCGTAATGAGAAGGAGATTGTGTGTGTGACCCCGGTGGGCAAGAACCTGGGCCCCACCCCGGTCATGGTGGACATCAACGCTGCGGAGCTCAGGAACCCCGAGGTGAAGTTCAACTACACGGACGACCCCACCATCCTGCGCATCGAACCGGACTGGAGCATCGCCAGGTAAGGACACTTCACGGAAAACGCCTTGTAGGGGATCCAGGTTTGATACCCACTGGCGGTCATATGCTGCATTCACTCTCCTGTAAATAATGTCTTACAAGCCTCTTGTTTATTTTCAACTATGAGAAAGTTGCTTGCAGCTTCCCTAAAATGCTCCCCGAGTGAGGGTGTTGTCCAGGGTCCGCCACAGCAGTATGTCATACTGCAATATGCTAGCCCGGTATTGTGTAAACGCTGCACCCTAACAGTGGTGTTTGGGGCCTCTATCGCCCAGATGCACCAAAGGGGAGTTTCCCACCTTGTGTATTCCCATCTCGTTGTGGTTTAGCCACAAATTACATTATTTGCCTACAAACATGGCCGACGTGTCTGAAACATGAACTCTGGGTACAGTAGTTTGAGAAATGTCTTATTAAACGCCCGTAGCACCTGGCCAAGTCCCACGAGCATAATTAAATAAACACTTGGTTTTCACCCCACACATTTTCTCTCATAACGCGTAACGAGACATAAATATAAACGTACTTATTCAATCAAATCCAATCTTAGTGTTTCCAAAGTAAATCTTTTAGTAGCGTAACAGCTGGATGAGGAGCTCCTGCAGCGGTGCTGCTTGATGAGTTTCGTGGAGTTTGTTGATGCGTCCGTTAATACCGCTTGACTTATTGAAATGAGGCTCCGTAGCCATGGGAAGGTCTGCACTGTAAACACAAGCTGTAGTGCGGAAAGAAGATGAAGGAAGCAAAGAGGAAGAAGAGAAGGGGGGGCTTCCGAATGCTAATGGTCTCGCTAGCATGACCTAGAAAGCCGTTATTCCCAGTCGCTGCTGAAGTTGACACATTTATGAGCTTTTAAGTTTTGTTTTGTCTTTTGTTTATTCCCCCTCCCCTTTTATAGTCCATAGTTTTGTTATCCGAGATGATAACTGGATAGGGAGACACGTAAGTGTACTATACTATAGTATACTATGCTACGATACTACCATAGTTAAAGGGACATGCTAGCGGTGTAAATGGAAGTAATTATCCATTTATGCGTTTACAATGGCTTTCATTTTCGAAAACTGAAATACTAGTCTGAAACTAGTTGTGAGAATAAAGATTGAAAGAACGGCTACTCAGGGATAACATAAGGATGCAGCTTGGCAGTTAAGGGTTTGGTTTAGCCCATAACAAGGAAACTCAAGGAAAAAAACACCTCCTCTGGTGGGAGGGGGGGGGGGGGGGCAAAGAAAAGAAAAGCAATTTTTCAAGCATACCTGTGAGGGGGGAGGTGAGAATTGCCGCAGCGCGCGACCGACTCTCCTCATGTGACAGAGGTGTGAGCGGACGGGAAGTGGCGTCCGAACAGCGGATGATTGAAAGGTAGCGGGGACAAAAGGAAACGGGAGAGAGAAAAGTGTCGGCATCATGCCTCGGCGGCGGCGCTGACCCGGCGCCTCCGTGACTCTTGTTTGCGGTCTCGCTGCAGCTCTCAGAGGGGAGCCTCAGAGTGTTCTCCCCCGGCCAATCTTGGCCATATTTACCAAGCTAAATTGTTGCTATGGCACCTCCACTGACCCTGACGCCAGGGCCAATTCCAGGGAGAGTTGCACTCTGCTTCTAATGTGAGATGCCCGAGACTTCAGCTCCCTTAACTGGCCGCAGCGGCTGGAAGGACATGGCTTGATGCGTTTCAGCCCGAGCTGTTTCATGGGGCTGCAGATGCCCTATACGTTGTCGGGGTGGCTTTCTGCACGACCTGCCTTAGCGCGGTTGGGCCGGCGCAGGCGTGACCGCGTGCCTTCCTCTGACTACTTTAAAGGTGAATGGAGCCCATCAAATGACGGACGTTGGCAGCTTGGCGGATCTGTGTTTTTGAGCCAGCCACCATCCGCCCACTTCAACATCTGTCTCCCCAGCACCAGCTTGCTGGTTTCCCCTTCTCGGGCTGCCAGCTCCCCGGCCCCTCTCCCCCCCCCCCCCCCCTGGTCCACCATCAGGACATGGCCTAGCCGCTTCTCCAAGGCCTGGGCTTGGCTTTCTATCGTTCCCCAAGACGCACGCTCCATCTGCCCCCCTAGAAAACAAAGCCAACTGGCTTGATGTGTTCCCTTTTAGCTTGCGGAGTGTATGTGCACATGCACGCACTCGCACGCACACACACTCTAACACACGCGCACACAAGCACACGCACTAACACACACATGCATACACACTCACAAGTGTGTGTGTGAGCCACATATTTCACCAAGCACGGGGGTTTGGTTCGTTAACTTGTTCCAGTAACTGCTTCAGGAACATCAGAGCCAATGAGATTTTTAATAGCTGCTCTCTTAAAAGTGTCCTTTTCTCTGCCTCAAATAATTGAGAGCGATTAAATAATTGGTCTGGTGGATTCCTAGGTTTCGGGTCATGTGAACACAGTTGCGGTGTGTATTGTACCACTTCTATATCACAGCAGTACAATGTAACCGGTTCACTTACATGGTGCATTGCAATGCACTGTTGCTAAGTGACTGATGGCCGATGTTGACAAAGCTTTGCAATAGGACTCGAGAGCATTCTTCTGTTTTTGGACTGCTTCTTTAATCGTTCATCATGCCATCATAGTAATCTCATGCAAGCAGACAATGTGGTCTGTTTGCGCCACTCCCCTAGTCCTGGTTCTCTGAGCGGTGACAGAAAGATGTCCAACACCCCTCCCAGGTTGAATTTTAGGACAGATGTTCGATATTTACTTGGACTCCGCCCCTAATTCCCATCCAGGTTTAGGTAAGATTTGAACGTTCAGCCGAGAGCTTTAGGTTTGCGATCATTACCTGTGAATGGGCCGCCATGAATAAGCTGGCAGAAGGCTGCAGCATAAGTATGGCATTACTGTTAAATTGACAACTGGAGGGCTTTCTTGGCAAACAAACGCATGCACATGCAGATTTACACTAAATCACGGCAAATGTTGCTGGAAAAGGGGAACTTGTATGGGATGACTTCTGCATGCAGCCATCAATGTCTCCCTGGCCATAACTTCGGCACTGAAAAAGTTCAAATTTATCTAGGTTACCAATTGATGTAGGATGCATACAAAATAAATAATTGTATGGCTACATGCAAGTGCACTTATCCACCGCTAACCTGTACCACAATGGACTGTTACAACGAAACGTTAAATAATTTGTAAAAAAAAGAAGAGCAACAGTTTTGCTTCTAGCCGGTGCCACATAATCGTTGCCGTCGTACCACTGAAACTTGGTCCTAATTATAACATTGGCTTAAAATATACAATTCTTATGCATCACTAACTTCATTGATCCAGCAGTCGGTGCCTCTTTAAATGAGCAATTAAGCAATGAGGCAGGTGATGGTTCTATAATTAAAAGTGGGACGCTTGTGTAATTGAAATGTCTTTTAGAAGAAAAGAAAGCTTTGCTTCTCTGTGATCGTGGTTGATGTCTTGTTTTCCTTATTCCGCAGTGGAGGAACCCTGTTGACCATCACCGGAACCAATCTGGCAACCATCAAGGAGCCCAAGATGAGAGCCAAATATGGAGCTGCCAAATCGGTCAACGTAAGTTGTTGAATTCAGCCACAAGCGCATGCTTCTTTCAACCAAACTAAACATGTCTGGCACAGCCTGTAGAAGCAGCGGATATTCAGGTTTGAAGTCTCCTTCATTCTCTTGCTTCTTCTTTATGTCAGATATTCAGACGGTACACAGATTTACGTTGGACATCATGCACACACACATACACACTAGACCCCCTCGTTCACTCAGCCAAGGGCCTGTATGCTTTTTGATGTTGAATTTCTTTTTTTTAGCAGTTTAACCTTTGAAATGTCAACCAGCTATAAAGCCTTTCTGCCAAATCCCGTCCGCTTCACCTTGCACCACGGGGCTTCTCTAACCTTTTTCCTTTCGCTCTCTCTCTCCTGCCCTCTACCTGCTGTAGAAGAAAGAAAACACAGCTATTGTTACCACCGTTCCGTAACGTCCCTTTAAGACAACACTGATGCAATTTATTTTTCCGTTTATTTTTTCTTTCATTTACCGTCGAATCGGATCGTGTCATTGAGTGACATCATCAGTTTAACGGACACATTTTGCGTACGCTAGCAAAATTGACTAACAAAAGACACGCGCAAGTAAAAAGGCGTCTCCCCTGACGATTCCTTGGCAATGCTGTCGTAGCAGAAGTGGCTAGTGGACCGTGCTCTCCTGTTTCCATGTATGTCATTACTGTGTAATTTGATCTCGCCTGACTTGGTTGAATGCCTCACTCTAGAGGGAATTCGCAGTTGATATCAACAATGATTACGACACTGATGTTATAAGGCCGCTTCTTTCCCTCATCAAGGCAGAATCATTTAATTGCAAATATGTTCCAGAAATAATCAGCCTATGGAGTCTTGATTCTTTATGTGAGGCTTCATACCAATTGGCATTGGTGTCGTCATGGTCAATAAAAAGTAGAGGGTGACGGCTCTGCAGGAATCTCAATGCAGCATAATCCTATTAAAGATATATTTATTATTATTGGGGTGTCTATTAAAGTGCTCTTTAAGTGTTGTAAACACATTATTATTGCTGCTTTCTGAAACATGAAACATCAACCACTCTCTGCTTACCCGTTCTTCCCTCTCCTCCTCTGCAGAACTGCACGGTGGTCAACAACACCGTGATGGTGTGTCTGGCGCCCTCTGTGGCCGCTTCGGAGAAGGGCTTCTCAGAGACGGGCAGCGGGCCCGACGAGATAGGCTTCGTCATGGACGACGTGCGCTCGGTGATGGTGGTCAACGAGACGTTCAGCTTCTACCCGGACCCCGTGCTTGAGCCCCTGAGCCCCACGGGCATGCTGGAGCTGAAGCCAAGCTCCCCGCTCATCCTCAAGGTATGGAGCCGTCATGTTCTGTCTGCTTAAGCTGGAGCCGTTGCTACAACTTCCAACTGGTGCCTACTGGATCAGTGTAACGAAGGAAGGTAGGCTGGGTAGATGGATGGTAGGTGGTGTTATGGTAGGATGTGCATCTTATCCTATCCATACCTTTGAGAAGTATCCAATGTATGGTGTCAATGATTCAAAATTGTCATTTTGAATGTTAGTTTTAGATTCACATCTAATCTGAATCATGGATCGCCTCGGTGCATAATTGAAATGTACCAGTGGGCGCACGAAAGCATCCAGAGCACGTCGTATAAAAGAAAGATTTGACTGATATCAGGAGAACAATGAAAGGAAATCATAGTCTTGGCAGAAGAAAAAAAACGAAAGCTGAACACTATTCAAGCCGTGAGTCACCACAATGTGAAAACTATTTTCTTTGGTGCAGTCTCTTAACAGTGAAGAGCAGAGTACAGCCAGGCTCGGGGAAATTGTTCACAACGTGCCATAGATGGCTCCCTGTCCCTGCTATCCTTCCGCTTTCCAACTCTACTCCCTTTCTCTCTGAGTTTCTCTGCACATGCTGTTATCTGTTGACTCATTACTGAAAGGTTCTGAACTGTGATACATTGGAGAGAAAAAAAAACCTTCACAAATAAAAAAAGTATTTCTGTAATGGTTCCTCGAAATAAAGAGCATAAACAAAACACAATTCAAAAGTGATTCAGCCCTGACTCCATAGACCTTCATTCACACATCAAATAGGGTGTGAAGAATGAGTTCATAGCCCTGTGTGTGTTTACTCTAAGACATAAAGTGCCTTTGAATACAGAATGCATTTTTCTGTAAAACGCAGAGCAGCCACTCTCATCTTTTTGTAAAATCACTTCTCCCATTGATCTTCAAGCTGTTGAAGAGCGAGGAAGAAAATTACCACGCAATTTCACCGAATAAATAAAGCTCCCTTTTCTTCTGGCCAATCAGGGTGGAGCAAATGGGAGCATCTCTTTCCCCTCCCCACCCACCCCTTTTCCGCCGCTACTCACAAACCGTAACTTTTAAATAAAGATTCCATAATGGAAAGCTTTGATTGCCCCGTTGTGCTCTGGATGGAGTGCCTCAAAAATAAGCAGCTCGCGAACGGCATCCTATTAAATGATTGCAGAGAAATTAGAAGCGTGCCATATTTTGCAAGCAATTAGTTCTTCCTCCCCCGCAAAGCCTTGTGGGTAAAGAGCTGTGGAGGTTGGAGGGAGTTTTCAGTGCTGGGACCGGGGATAGAGAAAATGTAGTCTGACATTTGTTATTTATTTGCTGTCTAACACAAAAGATGGAGCGTCTTGTGGCTCTATGAAAGTGCTCCGTGAGTCTAGTTTGCCTGACATAAAAAAATCAAAGGTTATTGAGAATGTTAGATATTGCTCTTGTTTTCGCTCCCCCATGTACTCATTCAATCACGGCCGTCACAACCAGCGGCTTTTAGTCGCTTGCCTTCAAGTTCACATTGCAATGTCAAGAACTTATTGTCCACATTTTGTGCAGGCATTTCTGCACCCTAATTAAGTGTTCCTGCCAGTGTTATTGCGGGCTTAGGTGTTGACGTTTGCCTTGCTTGTTTCTCCCAGGGCCGTAACCTGATCCCAGCAGCGCCGGGCAACAGCAAGCTGAACTACACTGTGTTCATCGGTGAGACCCCCTGTATCCTCACCCTGTCTGAGAGCCAGCTGCTGTGTGAGTGGCCCAACCTGACAGGAGAGCACAAAGTCACCGTGAGTACATCTCATCCTTCTCCTACACCCCAAGAGGCTGTTCACCATGATGTTGTACTTTCACTTTCAGGAGCGCTTCCTCCAAACTCCTTATTCCGTCTCAAAGCTACTTTCAAACAAAATACATTATATGTTATATGCTTCCCGCTGTTCCTAATCCATATGTGTTCTACTTCACATGGCAATGCTGGATAGATTGCAATATAGGAGTCCCTTTTGGCATTCACATAAAACCAAACATGGCCCCAATTGCAGAACCCTACATTGCCCCTTGCTCAAAGTAACTTTGTTACCATTAGGGCCTTTGGAAAGGAGATTGAATGGAATTTGAGATTACAGTTCCCAATAGAGCAGTTCCCCCAGCATTTGGCTGGGAGAGAGAGGTCCTTGCCCGCTATTACCCTCCCTGGCTGGGGCGCTCACAGACCCCAGACAAGGAGAGACAGGATGAGGTACAAAAAAAAGCAGAGCAGAGCAAATCAAAGCAAAGTCTTTTCAGTCAGGGGAGCTGGAACTGGCTTTAAAGCAAAATCTTTAAAGTTGCACTTAAAAGGAGTGTATGTGTGTGTGTGTGTGTGTGTGTGTGTGTGTGGGTGTGTACACGTTCTGACAGTTCTTAAGGCAGCCTAGGGCGATGTTTGCCACCACCCTCTGACCCTGTTACAAAGAGAACTAGTTAGGGGGAGTTTGGGCTACATTTTCCCCAAGTTGGTTTAGCAAAAAATAGACACGTCACCTTTTTGTAGAATATTATAAATTATATATCTGTAGAAAAACACAGATTCTAACTTCAGCTGGTCAAGTGAGGTGAACTTGTACCGTGAACGTTTGTAGCTCTTGAATGCTACCACCTCACACACACACACACACACACACACACACACACACACACACACACACACACACACACACACACACACACACACACACACACACACACACACACACACACACACACACACACACACAGGCTCAAATCAGAGGGGTAATCAAAACAGTCTTGTGGGTGAATTCATTATCCATGTAGTCATTTACGTGTTATATTTCTAATAGGCTAATCAGGTATCCAGCAGTTCTACTATGTAATAGCTGAAATTGAGGGCCGGACGGCACAGAGCCTGGGCTTGAAACCAAGAACTGCAAGTGGTGGAGTGACGACTCGTTTCATGTTGCCTTCCTGAGGTATTCTGCTAGAACAACTCATTCACGCTCGTCGCAGCCTTCGGCGGGGCGTTTTAATAGGTGTATTTCTACAGGGTCCCCCCTCTTCCCTTGCCAGGAGTTTACGACTGCTGGCCGTGTTGTCGAAAAAACAAACATGAAACAAAGGGGGAAGAGATCCGGAGGGTTGATCCCTCAAGCGCGGGGATATCGATGCGTGACGCGCAACAGATAAAAACACCTTTGTCCCCTTTCCCTCCCCTCAGGTGCGCGTGGGGGGCTTTGAGTACTCCCCGGGCACGTTGCAGATCTACTCGGACAGCCTGCTCACCCTCCCGGCCATCATCGGCATCGGAGGGGGCGGCGGCCTGCTGCTGCTGGTCATCATCGTGGTGCTCATCGCCTACAAGAGGAAGTCCCGCGACGCCGACCGCACCCTCAAGCGCCTGCAGCTGCAGATGGACAACCTGGAGTCCCGAGTGGCGCTGGAGTGCAAAGAAGGTGGGTGTGGTTTGTGGGGTGGTGGGCGTGGTATTGGGGAGGTTGGGGGTGGTCTTGGTTGGGTGGGTGTGGTTTGTGGGGTGGTGGGCGTGGTCATGGGGAGGTTGGGGGTGGTCTTGGTTGGGTGGGTGTGGTTTGTGGGGTGGTGGGCGTGGTCATGGGGAGGTTGAGATCCGTTCTTGGTGGGGTGAGGAGATAAAAAAACAGCTGATGTTTCAAACTACTCCCTGGCATTCGTTTTTATGAATTAATTTGTATTTATCTCTAATATTTAGTCTCTCTGATCGTCTACTTTGCTCCATAGCGCGTACACACACACACACACACACACACACACACACACACACACACACACACACACACACACACACACACACACACACACACACACACACACACACACACACACACACACATTTATGCATGTGCTACCTCTTGCACTTTCACTCCAGCAACCCATAGTCGTGTGCCAATTCACCCCCTGGTGTGCAGTGGCCATGGTGTGTGTGTATGAATGTGTGTGTAGGGCTGGGTCTTGGTGTGTGTCCAAAGGAGCACTTTTGATCTCAGCCAGAGACCAGATGTTGCCTCTCTGGCCCATGAGAGAGAGAGACGACTGGCTGGTCTCTCTACCATCCACAGTGAGATGGAGAGAAGGCCGGTAGGGGGGGGGGGGGGGGGGGGGGGGGGGGGAGGCGGATGTAAATAGGTTAGATGGATAGAAAGTGGAGCTGGGCATGGGGGCAGATGAAGAAGTAGAAAGGGTGGAGGATCCCTGCCCCTGTGACGGGTTTGGCAGCAACCGTAGGGCGAGACGGAGAGAGGGAGCCACAGAGAGAGCGAGCGATAGAGAGACATGGGTTTATTACCATATATTAATTTGGCAGAAGGCAGCACACATCCAGCAGGAGTCAACTGATGCTGGTGCTTGTTTGTTTGGCGCGCACGAGAGAGAGACAGATGGAGGGGGGGAGAGAGACAGAGAAATGAGAGAGAGAGAGAGAGAGAGAGAGAGAATACTGACAAATTCTATTCATGTCATCCTGAATGAAAATTTTGTTTTATTACGAATACATTTACATTAGTATTAGTAGTTAATATCATTATCAGAGCTAATACATTGTCCACACACAACTTGTGTAGTGCCTTTACTATGGAATGTGATATATTCCAAATATCCCACTTGCTATTCAAGTGGGAGATGGAGAGAATGGAACACAGGAGAGAGAGAGAGAGAGAGAGAGAGAGAGAGAGAGAGAGAGAGAGAGAGAGAGAGAGAGAGGGGTACAGAAGGAAGAGGGAGAGAGAGAGAGGTACAGAAGGAAGAGGGAGAGAGAGAGAGGTACAGAAGGAAGAGGGAGAGAGAGAGAGGTACAGAAGGAAGAGGGAGAGAGAGAGAGAGAGAGAGAGAAAAAAACCGGATAGAGAGTGGTACAGAAGAAAGATGGTGAGGGAGAAAGAGAGATGGATAGAGAGGTATATAGGTGAGAGGGGAGATGGATGGAGAGCGGTACAGAGGGAAGGTGGTGAGAAAGAGGGAGGTAAAGCGAGAGAGTAGGAGGCACATAAAGTTAACAGATAAACTGGAATGCTTGGACCGGGGACGTATAGACGGCCGGGTGAGATTGAGCGAGGGGAAGGAGTATCGATCGGCAGATGGGTGCAGGCCGACGGCCCTGCAGGTGACCCCCGCAGTGCAGTGCAGTGCTGTGTTCTTGTTTTTCTGCGTTCGTTTACCAAGCAGGGAACGTCAGGGACCTCAAAGCCATAGCCACAACAGTTCAAAATATAGCCTATATAGCACTGCTCCTCCAACGGTCGTCGTGACTCAGGAACACCAACGCAACAGCGTCGGCCGTATCGTACCTCTCGCCAGAACAGCAGCGGCGTGATGGAGCTGGGGAACAGAGGGAGCAGCCTCGATCTTCAGGAGGGAGTGAGAGAGAGAGAGAGGGAGAGAGAGGGAGAGAGAGAGAGAGGGGTTGTGGCGGCGACCAGAGGGAGACTGATTAAAGGGAGGGACACGGAGAGATGGATGCTGGGAGAGAGGAGGAGAGCGGGCTCCGGGTGACAGAGGGGTGACCTCTGATGCGTCACTTTGAGGGAGGGAGATAGGGAGAGAGAGCGAGGGGGAACGGGGGTGACAGCAGCCATCTGTTAGTCTGGGCTCCGGTTCGGGGTTTGTTTGGGTGTGGATCCGCGCGTTGGTGTGTTCTGGATGACACCACATACAGACATAGAAACATTGCACATGCACGCGCATACACGTGCACACACACACTCACTCACGCACTACGTAAGGCCTGACACTATGTATCTAATGTTTTGAAAAATATGTATATAGGCATTTCACTATTTCTAAATCTTAAATTAGATAGGTACTACCAGTACACTAAAGGTATGAGGTTAGGAAGGGTCAAGCACATACACTGCTGGAATAGTGTTTTTCTCTGAGAATATATACACATGCTTTGACTTCACAAGCAGTTGTGTACCCGTTTGTCTTTCCGCACTAATGTTCGGAAAGTTCACCCAAGCCACTGCCTGCCATTCTCACCTTGAAATGTCACCTCGGAAATACCAAGGCTATTTTGGGCTCTTCTTCACTAAACAGCGGACACACACTGTGGCGCTCGATGACTATTCATTGTCTCCCCACAGAGGTTACTTTCACCAAGAGCTGCACTTCAAATCCCAATCATTCGGGTGTTCAGTATACCGTCAGGAAATAGAGCGGTTGACCCCAGACGACCACGTTACATCACGGGTCAGGAGAGTGTAGTGGGGGGTTTGACTCCAAGCCGTCAGGCCCTGGCTTTGATCCTCCATTGCCCAAGTCAACTCGGAGCCACTTCCTTCTCCTCTAGAGTCATGTCTCTGAGAGTCAGACGTTGGATACATTTGGCAACTTCGGAGTCGCCCAAAAAGCTAACTAGCAGATAGTTAGTCTCACAATTCAGACTACACAGGTTAATATCTAAAGTCTGATGGCAGACAACCTAATTTCTGGGTGAACAAGGTGCTTCACTTCCCTTTACATTTGCTTGCACCAATTATCTTGGTGGAGGGGCTGGGATCTTTAAATGCACACAAACCAGGCCAACAATGGTAAAGGGTAAAACAATAAGTGTTAAATTAACAAGATGTATGCTGGCCATTATAGAAATGCAATTAAAACCCCCTCCTGCAAAACACCTCCTTAACGAAACAGGAAATAAAAGTTGTATCTTTTGCCCCTTAATTTTTTGGTCTCCCTGCAGAAGTTTTAATATAACATAGTTATAAGAGTCTGGAAAAGGACTAACAAGTAAACAGCGTGTAAACAACAGGATCAAGCTCACGTGTTGAGCTGGGGCTCCTCTCCCTCCACAGCCTTTGCTGAGCTGCAGACGGACATCCACGAGCTCACCCAGGAGCTGGACGGCGCCGGCATCCCCTTCCTGGACTACCGCACCTACGCCATGAGGGTCCTGTTCCCGGGCATCGAGGACCACCCCGTGCTCAAGGAGATGGAGGTACTGGTCAGTAGAGCCCTATGCTTATTAAGTCCACATTAAGTTCTCACACACACACACACACACACACACACACACACACACACACACACACACACACACACATATACAGGCAAGCACCCACACATTCAGACTGCACCACACTCACACATGCAGGAACGTAGGCATGCACACACACACACACACGCACACATACACACACTCCCACATGCAGAGTCACGCATTCACGTGCGCGCGCACACATACACGCATATATACATGCAGAGACTTGCATACACACACGCACGCACGCACGCACACACACACACACACACACACACACACACACACACACACACACACACACACACACACACACACACACACAAATTATATTCAGTCAGATGGAAGAGCTTTGTTTTCTTTGGCAGGATTTTGTTTTGTTAGGAAATTATCAATTGAGCAAAAACTTTTTACAACTTTCAGCTCTTGCCACTTATGCTTATCTGCACAATAATCGACATATTCGATTTAGATTGAGACAGTGAATGTTGCTTAAAATGTTAGAAGGTCTGTCAGTGTTAAAGACTTCCCAAAGACCTGAGGGGTTGTGACTTTCTCTTAGTTTTAGCTTGTCTCCTTCTTTAAGTTCAGTTTGCAATAAGTTAGCCCTGGGATAACCTGCGGGCTACCAGACAACTTTGAGCCTTGAAGGCTGCTGTAAGCTGTAAATTCAGTGCAACGACCCAGACCTTGGAGGAAGGGAGTGAGCGCTAATGAGCTCGGGGTCGTACGGAAAGCTACTTGGCTCCGGCGGTGATAGTTGTGGAGGCAGGTGTGCGTGGTTACGCGGCGCTGCAGAGCATGGCCCGCTAAGCTAACAGTGAACTGAACTGATGGATCGAAGCCTTGATAGAACAAAGTGTCCAAAAGGCTATAAGGAGAAAAGGGAAAAGATCTAAAGCCCATGTTTCATGGGCTCTGCGGATAATGCGCTTTTCCATTCTCGACTCATTTCTCAGGAGGGAACCCTCAATTACCTCCCGTGGAAGTTGTGTCGCCGAGGCATTGTAATGCATTGACACCGATACGTACACTTTCATTATTCGGGCGCCGTACGCCACATACATCACACCCTAATGCACAAGCGTTGATACCCAGGTGACGTCCTGTGTTTGTGTGTGTGAATGCCGTTGTGCTGACGCTGTAAAGGCAGGGTGCTGAGACATATCTACCAGTGCTATCAACTGTATTCCTGCGGGATGGCCCCGGCGCTGCATTGGATTTTCATTTGTATGGACCAGGCAATCACAGGCCACAGTGGTGCACTAGCGGGCGGATCAATTTCTTATTACAGCATGAAGCTCCCCACTTTAAAGCACCACCGCCACAAAACTCTCTCTCTCCCTCTCCTTCTTCTTACCTATATACCTCTGGCCCACACAAGCTGGCTCTCTCTCTAGCTCTCGCTCTCTCTCTCTTTCCCCTCCCTACAGGTTAACCTATGCCACTCTCTCAACTTCTTCCCCATTGCATTAGTGTAAGAAGTTCTGGGCGATATAGTTGGGTGAACATGTACAGGAGGTGCAGAGATGGGAGTGATTTAGTAAAGGCACACAGAGGAGGGAGGAAGGGAAAGATGGAGCAGAAAAGGAAGAAAGAAATGATCAGAGGTGGATCTTTTCAAAACCCGTTTGCCACTACTCTGGCTCCCTTTGTTCCTGTGCATTGCAAAACAGTGAAGTACAGGGATGGGCCTCCTGTTATAAAGCGCGCTCATTCCCTCTGCCATCCTGCAGGACTCATTCATTATTCTCTGTGGATGCATCAAAAGGGCTGTAAAATAACTTCTTCCTCCCTCTCTCTCTCTCTCTCTCTCTGCTTTTTCTCTCGGCCTCTCTTATCTCGCGCCTCTGTATCTCTTCCCTCACTCTGTTTCTTATCTCACTCTCATCCCTATCCCACTCTTTCTTTCCTTTTCCTCTTTCCCTCTCACCCTTATGCTCATCTCCCTCAATCTCTCTTCTCTATTTACCTTCTCTCCTCTACCCCTTCCTCCCAACACCCCCCTTCTCTCTCTCTATCTACTCATTCTTCTCCCACTCTTCTCTCTCTCTCCTGTATCTGTCCCGTTCTCTCTCTCTCTCTCTGTCTCTCTCTCTGTCTCTGTCTCTGTCTCTGTCTCTCTCTCTCTCTCTCTCTCTCTCTCTCTCTCTCTCTCTCTCTCTCTCTCTCTCTCTCTCTCCTCAACCCACCCAGGTGCAGGCCAACGTGGAGAAGGCCCTGACGCTGTTCGGCCAGCTGCTCACCAAAAAGCACTTCCTGCTCACCTTCATCCGCACGCTGGAGGCCCAGCGCTCCTTCTCCATGCGCGACCGCGGCAACGTGGCCTCGCTCATCATGACGGCGCTGCAGGGCGAGATGGAGTACGCCACCGGCGTGCTCAAGCAGCTGCTGTCCGATCTCATCGACAAGAACCTGGAGAGCAAGAACCACCCCAAGCTGCTGCTGCGGAGGTAAGGAACCGGACCCCCCCCCGGGGGGAGCCCCCCCCCTGCAGTCAGTGGCAAGCGTTTCTATAGGTCTCCGTAAAGCCAACACGTCACTCGTGCAGAGTGTTCCGGGTCAATAGTGCTTGTGAGGACCTCACTTCCATCTCTTACACTGTTGTCCAGCTCATTGTCTATTATAGTCCTGTTGGAGTGGGAATGCAGGGATCCGAAAATGTAGCATTTCACTGTAGCTTCTCTCTCGGTCTGTCTGTCTCCGTCTCTCTCTCACTCTCTCTCTCTCTCTATCCCCATCTGTCTGTCTGTCTCCGTCTGTCTGTCTGTCTGTCTGTGTGTCTCTCTCTCTCTCTCTCTCTCTCTCTCTCTCTCTCTCTCTCTCTCTCTCTCTCTCTCTCTCTCTCCTCCCTCCGTAACCTTCTATCTCTCTCTTCACCCTGTCCCTGTCAGAGAGGATTACACCCCTGAGCAAACACACTCCCTGCAGAGCTAGTCAGACTGCAGAGACCTCTCCCGTGCTTGCTTGTGTACACACACAGACATTCACAGACACGCACACACACACACACACGCATAGACACACACACGCACGCACAGACACATAAAGACACACAAATATATAAAAACATACCCACAAACGAGCAGGTAAAGAGGAAAAGGTAGAAAGGTTAGACATTGACGATGGGAGGGTGTGATTGGCCGGAGGGGAAGCCGTAAATATCAGGTGGAAGGGAACAGCGGGGGTGGGGCAGGGGCGGGTGGAAGGGATGACTGACAGGAAGAGGAAGAGAACAAAGCATCCAGGGGGGGGTATGACCGGGATGAAGATGGACAGGGAGTGAGAGAGAGGGGAGAAAATGATAAGAAATGGCAGCATGAAGGTTGAGGTTACAGAAAAGACTTACGGCAATTTAATTAGCAAGAATAACAAATGAACAATGTTGTTCTATTGGGCTATCTTTACACTCTCCAGTCTATGCAAGGCATTAGATGGATGTTATGAATAAATGTTTATGATGAATACATTTCCAGATGGCATAATATATGCTGTTAAAGAAATGCCCTGGGGCTTCCACTCTTCAACTTTTCTATTCCTGAGTTGTAACTGTCGATGGTATCCAAAACCCTAACCTCGGAAGTTCGAAGCCAACAATTCCAACGGATAAGAGCTCTCGCTCGGAAGCTTCTGGGTCGTATTGACAGGAAGCAGCGTTGCCCTCTAGCATGTTCCGTTCAGGTGCGTCGACCTACTCCATTTTGTTCTGCTGACCGTTCCCCGGCTGCCTCTTCTCCACCTGCTTCTCGCCGCCAGTTGTGCTCAAAGCAAACGGAGAGAAAAATAAAATAAAGGATCACAATTGACGCTTCATAGTCTGAGAGCAAACCATGGAGAGAGCAACCGTTAGACCTCATGCGGGGCTCGTCTTACACAAACCGTGAATCTTAACCGTTGCTCTACTTCCCTCCTCTCTTCTTCTCTTCTTCTTCGCCTCTTCCCATGTATTTTAGTGTATCTCTTCTCCATTCCTGCCTCATCAAAAAAACATTTGCGTGCACACAGTGAACTAGAAAATACCCCTGTCCCGAAAGATTGAGAGGGAGGGAGGGAGGGAGACGAAATATAAAAAGGTCACGCATACAAGAAGGCATGCTGGGGAACGTGGCACAAAGGAAGCCTAGTTAGTCAACCAAGTAACTGATCGCCAAACTTACCGGAAACCTCCATTGTGTTACTCCGTTAGTATAGGAGAAAATGGCTTTCTCTCTCAATCCATATCCATCCATCCATCCATCTCTCTCTTATGCTCTGGTAGATGAATCATACATGTGAAACGTTGACTGAGTATAACATTACAAATATTAAAATAAACGCTCTGACTGCAATCGCCGACTGCAACCCGCCATTAAAAACCCTGGCAATGATCTTTCATATAGCTGTTGAACTAATTAGATCCAATGAGTTAATTACAATGGCTGTTAATTGCTGTGCTTTATTGGTATGCCGTGCGCGTGCATGTGTGCACGTGTTCACGTGTGTCCGTGCGTGTGCACGTGTGTGTGTGTGTGTGTTGGCGGCTGCGCAGGTCTTGAGGTTCCCCTCATTACGTGCCAGGTTTGTGATTAACAAGGGAAGTTGGTGTATTATACTAATTGCTGTTGTTGTTATTTTTTTTCTCTGCTGTATTTTTTCTTTAATGAAGACGGGTGGGATCGGTTAGGGGGGAAATTAAATTGGCATTGTGGGGGGGGGTTTGTTATACCAGGCTAATTGTTTGTGTGTGATGTAGGAGGAAAGCCTCCGTTATGTTTGAACTCAAGCGACACACACAAAGACAGATCAGCGTAGGGGTGGGGCCGTAGTGTTTGTCTCTTTTGGAGTACGTATGAAAAAAACGATTGCTGGTGAAAATATAAATGTATGCCTACAGGTTGAAACCCGAGGGCATGCTACTGCTACTGTTGGGATGGAGCAAGCACATTTGGACTCACTCTTATTCACCTCTGTCGACCTCCCTCTCACTCTCCCTCCCAGGACCGAGTCTGTTGCTGAAAAGATGCTCACGAACTGGTTCACCTTCCTGCTTTACAAGTTCCTCAAGGTAAGAGCGTCCTCACTGGATGTACTTTCTGCGTACGTGTGTATCTGTGTGTGTGTGTGTGTATGTGCTAAAGCTTAACTTCCCACTGATACTGTGAAAGTAGGAAAGCCATCACAGTGCTCCCGCTTATTCCACTCTTTTAAAAAGCATTCAGGCTGCATATCTCTCTTCGTCTCTCCCTCTTTCGCACTTCTCTCTTTCTCGCTCTCTCTCTCTCTCTCGTCTCTCTCGCTCTCTCTCGTCTCTCTCGCTCTCTCTCGTCTCTCTCGCTCTCTCTCTTCTCTGCCCTCTGTGTCTGTTTGGAAATGGATGGGGGATAGAATGAGTGTGGTTCGCGCCATGGTGAGAATCTCGCCACACAGCCTGTTGGTGATGGTGGAGCTAACCAGCCTAGGAGCCACACACACCACGGTGGTCCTGCATCAGCCAAGAACAGACCTTGGGCTGGACCGTCCACCAACCAGGCGGCCTGGGGGAGGGCACACGCACACAATCTGTGTCGCTGTGTGCGCACGAAGCCTGCATGTAAACGTGCAAGGCCCCCCTGCTGGCATTTGAGATTATGCAGTCTACTCGGTGTGACTGACCAATCAGAAGCAATCACTGGCCCGCATGCACAATTATAAATGCACCGTGCATAGTGATATGTGGTGGAGCGAGTGAAATGTAACATATTGAATTAAGCACAGAAAGGAAATACATTACACTACATAAGAGAAATATGGTGACATGTATACAGGGATAATAACTTTATTCTAATTGAAAAAGTATGTTGTCGATGTTGCATAAGTACAGGGAAGATGTAGACGGTGAGTAGTTGCAGCATATCCATAAATAGTTAGAGAATTATGAGTTGTGGGAGTTAGGTGTGGTGTGTAATATTTAGAAGAGGAAAGCAAAGAATGGTGTGAAAGACAAGGAGAAGGAAAGGGAGAGAAGCAATTGAGAGGACTACCCACAGTCAGCAGATATGTATGTGGTTCATAATTAACAAACCCCACCATCTACTCCGCCCGATTCTCTGAGTGACACAGGCGATGACTTGGCTGATCTGATTCTGTGATAAATCAACAGTCAAGTCTGCCTTACTCAGCGTTTTGTAACACCTGTTTCAACAGACGCCTGCACAACCAGAGAAAGTGAATTAAAAGTGCCAACGTTGTGCCCGTGGAAATGGATATCGTAGAAATAAAATGTGTGCAGCAAAAAAATTAGAGAAGTCAGATTGTCCTGAAAATAGCCCATTGACTCCGCTGTGTTGGTTGGAGAATAATCCTTTGGCCTGCTGCTCTTATCCGGAGACCCAGGAGTATGAACCCCCTAGTTAATGAAACAGGGAAATGGCTCGGAAGAAACGCAGACGCCGCGGAGACTCAGCCCAGACGCTACTTGGTCAGCAATCAGTACGAGGGCAGAGGGGGAAAGGGAGAGAGGGGGAGAAGGAGAGAGGGAGAAGGAGGCAGGGAGCAGGAGAACGAGAGGCCCAGAGCCCCAGTGCTCGTTGCCCGGCTGACACGTCTCACACACCAAAGTGCTTCTCCAAGCGTATTCTCACTCCTCTGTCATTAACCTTCTATTAACTCCTCCATCAACTAACACTCACTCAACTCGGCCTCACTCAGGTCCTCCACGTATCTCCTTCTCCTCTCCCACTTTCTAATTTTCCCTATTTTTTGGTTTCCTTCTCTTTCACGCAAATCATGCACCCTAAAAGACAAAGGGGAGCTTTGTGTGTAGGATGAGGTCAAGGCCTCGTCACTTAGTGTGAGAGTTTGGAAGAACGTTGGAAGTGCAGAGAGCAGCATTCAACAAATATACTATATCTTTCTGTGTCTATCTCTCTCTCTAACCTGTGTGTATCTGTCTGTCTATCCGTGTCTATCTCTCTCTCTAACCTGTGTGTATCTCTGTCTATCCGTGTCTATCTCTTTCTCTAACCTGTGTGTGTCTGTCTCTCCGTATCTATCTCTCTCTCTCTAACCTGTGTGTGTCTCTGTCTCTCTGTGTCTATCTCTCTCTCTAACCTGTGTGTGTCTCTGTCTCTCCGTGTCTATCTCTCTCTCTAACCTGTGTGTGTCTGTCTCTCCGTGTCTATCTCTTTCTCTAACCTGTGTGTGTCTCTGTCTCTCCGTGTCTATCTCTCTCTCTAACCTGTGTGTGTCTCTGTCTCTCCGTGTCTATCTCTCTCTCTAACCTGTGTGTGTCTGTCTCTCCGTGTCTATCTCTCTCTCTAACCTGTGTGTGTCTCTGTCTCTCCGTGTCTATCTCTCTCTCTAACCTGCGTGTGTCTCTGTCTCTCCGTGTCTATCTCTCTCTCTAACCTGTATGTGTCTCTGTCTCTCCGTGTCTATCTCTCTCTCTAACCTGTGTGTATCTCTGTCTCTCCGTGTCTATCTCTCTCTCTAACCTGTGTGTGTCTCTGTCTCTCCGTGTCTATCTCTCTCTCTAACCTGTGTGTGTCTCTGTCTCTCCGTGTCTATCTCTCTCTCTAACCTGTGTGTGTCTGTCTGTCTCTCCGTGTCTATCTCTCTCTCTAACCTGTGTGTGTCTGTCTTTCCGTGTCTATCTCTCTCTCTAACCTGTGTGTGTCTGTCTGTCTCTCCGTGTCTATCTCTCTCTCTCTAACCTGTGTGTGTCTCTGTCTCTCCGTGTCTATCTCTCTCTCTAACCTGTGTGTGTCTGTCTCTCCGTGTCTATCTCTCTCTCTAACCTGTGTGTGTCTCTGTCTCTCTCCCGTCAGGAGTGTGCTGGGGAGCCCCTCTTCATGCTGTACTGTGCCATGAAGCAGCAGATGGAGAAGGGTCCCATCGACGCCATCACAGGCGAGGCCCGCTACTCGCTCAGCGAGGACAAGCTCATCAGACAGCAGATTGACTACAAGACCCTGGTCAGTACTGAAGCGCTACGCCCACACGCTACAAATAATCACCTTATCGACGAATGGAGTGTTTTAGTGATGCGGTAATGGAGGGGGTGAGAGGCGTGTTACAGGAGGTGCTGTCGTTCGTAGTAGTAGAATTCGCAGAGCGAGGGTGGATATATTTGGTATACATGTTTAAAACAGCAAGTCATTAAATAGCAAGAAAAAAAAAACATTGGCAAGATTTAGTGTACCGCTTCTTTAGGTGGTATGACTTCAACATCAAGGCCTTTTTATTTATATCGATGAAGTCCAGGTCGTTTTTATGAACGGGCTTCTTGGCGAGAAGAAGTCTTCTTCTTCTTCTTCTTCTTCTTCTTCATTCCGACAAAAGATTCAATAATGAAGGAGATGGTTGTGTGTTCATCACATTAAAGACCAGCCGGTGCATTGATTAATTATCCATCATTCAATCCAAGATAAATAAGTTAAACAATCCAGAAACAGAATAATTCAACGCTTTTAAATGGGACATTTAATAAAACAGTTTATTGAATAAAAGAACAACCTAATGGGTTAATAAATTATTTAAATACGCAAAGGGCTCAAATTATGAATCAATTATTTGCTCCTTCAGGACACCAGATCTGCCACATTGATCCGTTTAAGACCATGTGACGCCTAGATGGTCACAGGCCTTACATCTTTGACCCGACAGTTCACGATGATCTGGGAGGGCGGAGCCTATTCTCGCTTATTTTCCTATGGAACCAATCATGAACCATCCTCTCCTTATTACCCACCCCACCCCCTTCAGACACTGCACTGCGTGAACCCGGAGAACGAGAATGCGACAGAGGTGACGGTGAAGTGTCTGAACTGCGACACGGTGACGCAGGTGAAAGAGAAGCTTCTGGACGCCGTGTACAAGGGAACACCCTACTCCCAGAGGCCCAAGGCCGCAGACATGGACCTGGGTATGCACTGGAACACACACACACACACACACACACACACACACACAGGTAGACACACAAACCCTACTCCCAGAGGCCCAAGGCCGCAGACATGGACCTGGGTATGCACTGGAACACACACACACACACACACACACACAGGTAGACACACAAACCCTACTCCCAGAGGCCCAAGGCCGCAGACATGGACCTGGGTATGCACTGGAACACACACACACACACACACACACACACACACACACACACACACACACACACACACACACAGGTAGACACACAAACCCTACTCCCAGAGGCCCAAGGCCGCAGACATGGACCTGGGTATGCACTGGAACACACACACACACACACACACACAAACCCTACTCCCAGAGGCCCAAGGCCGCAGACATGGACCTGGGTATGCACTGGAACACACACACACACACACGCACACACACAAACCCTACTCCCAGAGGCCCAAGGCCGCAGACATGGACCTGGGTATGCACTGGAACACACACACACACACACACACACACAGGTAGACACACAAACCGTTCTCCCAGAGGCCCAAGGCCGCAGACATGGACCCACATACAGAACATTCATATGGAAAATACACACGCAATGTCGAATATAGACATACAGACAACGCAGAACACACATGTACAATACACACACATGTACAATGCACACGCGTACAATACTCAACCGTCACAACTGACGTGTCTGTGTGTGCGTGTGTCTGTTCCGACCACCAGAATGGCGGCAGGGCAGGATGGCCCGGATCATCCTGCAGGACGAGGACGTGACCACCAAGATCGACAACGACTGGAAGAGACTCAACAACCTGGTGCACTACCAGGTAAACACCAGTGCCAACCCCCTCTCCCCTCACTGTAGCAACATTGGTACCTAGCTTTGCTTGCTTTTGTTAAGCAAAAAAAAAAGAAGCTCCCTTGAAAATGTAAGTCTAACACGTACAGATTGAAGAAAAACCTGTCTAGATGCGAGTGCGTTGGCGACCAACTTCAGATCCCTCCATTTTGTGACGTAGCGTGTCTGTGGTGAAGAGCCTTCTGCGGTGTGTCACGGCTGCTTTAACTTCCCAAACCTTCCCTCGCAGGTGACGGATGGATCAGTGATCGCTTTGGTGCCCAAGCAGAACTCTGCGTACAACATTTCCAACTCCTCCACATTCACCAAGTCCCTCAGCCGATACGGTAAGAGAGGTTGTGTGTCTGTGTGTGTGTGTGTCTGTGTGTTTGGGGGGTTATTTTTATGTAAGTACGTACGTATGTATGGTGGTGTGAACGATGCATTTGTTTGTTTCATGTTCAAGCCTTACTTTTCCTCTCTACATCCAAAAATACTCTCTCTCGCTATCTCTCTCTCGCTCTCAAAGCTATCTCCTCTCTCTTCATCTCCGGCTCTGTCTCTCCGGCTGTCAATCACCTCTGTTTCTCCGCTCAATCCCCCCGTTTCATATCGTATCTCCACCTTCGTCTTCACCTTCCGCTCGTCTCCTGCTTCTCCGCCTCTTTTTTAACCATCTCACGGAGCTCCCTCCAATATAATGTTGACCCCTATTACTGGTCCTCACACACGCACGCGCACGTACAAACGAGCACCGCAAGGTCTCGGCACTGCTTTCCTGACATTCTCAACCTCTCAATCCCTCCACACTTATCCGCGGAGATGACGAACGCTCGTACACGAAGCCCCCCTGCTCCGCCACACAAAATGAGGGTATCACTGTCTGACATGAAACGTGTGTGTGGGAGTGGGGGGGATTGGAGGTAGCGGAGTGACAGAAGCCGATTTAATAAGAGATGGAAGAGTGACGCTGGAGTGGACAAAGCCCCCACTCTGAATCCAAGGCAAAAAGTATTTTAGAAATGAAACTTTTCCGGGGGAGGACAGAATAGAATCGGATGCAGCATATGGAGTTTGTATTTTGGTGAACTAACAAGCTATTTATTTGAGGGTGATGTGCATGATGTTATTTGCAATTTGTCGTGCTTTTCAAAAACTGCTAAGCTACGAGCTAGTCCTCCCACGTACAATTAACCTAGTCATATCAGTCAGACGCATTTCTGTCAATAGAACATCTTCACTCGCACAAAAACAATCTCAAACTCCCGACACACAACACACACCTAACCGTCAAATACAACCCACTGAACCTGTCCTCTTCATCCTCCCTTCCTCCTCCTCCTCCTCCCTGAGCAGAGAGCATGCTGCGCACGGCTAGCAGCCCCGACAGCCTGCGCTCTCGCACCCCAATGATCACCCCCGACCTGGAGAGCGGCACCAAGCTGTGGCACCTGGTGAAGAACCACGACCACTCGGACCAGAGGGAGGGCGACCGCGGCAGCAAGATGGTGTCCGAGATCTACCTCACCCGGTTGCTGGCCACCAAGGTAAGGAGGTTCACTTTAAAGGATCAGTTATGGTTCAACGTCGACGCAACGCAATGACCACGAAGACGCCCCGACGCAGTCGTGAACCTGTTGTAGTTCTGCGTCGGGTTTCAGTGAGCGGACCCATCGCAGCCTTTGCTGCTGCGTCGTCTCGACGCAAGGTTACAATCTTTGGGAGGCGCCCGTCAGGCCCTTGCGGTGGACGCCAGGAGGGTCCGCAAGGAGGGTCCGCAAGGACGTAAAGGGTCCGTAAACTCCCTCGCGTTACGTCGACGTGGAACCATGACGAGGACTTTAGGCTCGCTTCACACCCAACGATCACGTGTGAGGGGAAGCCGTCGGGCAGATGGACGTCCAGTCACTCACATGCCCTGCACTGCTCTGGCGTTTATCCCACTTCTTACCGACATCTACTCCCTCGCAGTGACCTTTGGTAGGGGTTTGGTCGCCTCGAAGCTCATTAACATTTTTCATAACCTTTTACTCAAAAGTCTGCACACAAACAACACCCATGCACAAACAACAAGCAAACACACACACACACACACACAACATGCACATAGCACACCGATACCACACACACACATACGCACACATGCATGCACAGCGATTGAGATTGCGCGTCTTAATTAGCGGGCTGACCTTTGGCTATTGAGTTGTTTGGTTAGTGCTCCACTCCAAAGCCCCTCTCTCTCCGTGGCCTCGGGGCTTGTGGAGCCGGGTCTTTACCCTTAAAGCACAGCCGTCCACTACATGCCCAATTTCCTTGCTGTTGGATTTGTGTGTGCGGGTTTTCAAAAAGCAAGTCTGTGTGTGCGTTTGTGTCTCCTAGTCGGGTTTGTGTGTAGGTTATATCGTGAAAGGTTATGGGGTCTTAGGGCGATGTGGGTATTGATGGTTTTTGGGGAGTAACTAACGCGGGTCAATGTGAGTGTCATCATTGACTGAGTCGGTCTGCATAGGTCAAACTGTTTACACCGACACCCACTAGTCAGAAACGTTAGCCACGGAGAGCCGCCGCTGACATAATACATGTCACCACACACACACACACATGCATGCACACACAAACGTGAGAGTGTTAAATCATCTTGGCTTGCTTTTCTACTCTGTAAACACAGTGCAGTCTTTGGCTGAACTCTTTGCTAGGAAGCATTCATTACGAGACATCAGCCGGTGGTAGACCATTACAGTTAGGACAGAGTGTGCGAGCCGAGGGAACATCTTAATGGCAGCCATAACTTCTAATGGTTCAACCCATAATCCCCCCCATGCCAACTCTATGGGTAATTGCGTTAAATATAAAATCAGACGCAGGCGTTATGAAACAGCCACTCCTTTTTTTGGTAATTGCGCTTGCCAATGAAACGAATATGCTGAGAGGCGCACGGCTCATTTGGGTTCGGTGCCAGAATAGCTGTCAAACCGGCTGGCTGGCCACAACGCAACACCTCGTCCTTCAGCCACCAGTGGAAATATGAGCCTTTGAGAGACGAAGAGATGTTCTGGCTTAATCCCAGAAGAGGAATGCAGGTGTCACAGCAGAAGTATGGACTTATAGTAATGAGACTTAAAAAGAGATACGCATACAAAGGACCCATATCTATGTACACGATGCGTAGTAGTCACACAATTTATGTGCAGAATGCAAGCAAGACATTTCTCTCAAGTGTTGGAAAAGTGAATCCATTGTAGCTGATGCTGAAGGCCAGCACTAAGCCAGAATCCCTTACCTCCCCTCACCCCGCTCTACTCTTTCCCCTGCAGGGCACGCTCCAGAAGTTTGTGGACGACCTGTTTGAGACCATCTTCAGCACGGCCCACCGGGGCAGCGCTCTGCCGCTGGCCATCAAGTACATGTTTGACTTCCTGGACGAGCAGGCGGACAAGCACTCCATCTCTGACTCCGACGTACGGCACACCTGGAAGAGCAACTGGTGAGTCCGCCTGCACCTGTGAAAGAGTGTGTGTGCGATTGTGAGATCATTTGTACGTGTGTGTGCCTGTGTATGTCTTCCTGGTTTAACGAGTCATCAGGCCCAAGACATAAGCACGTCCTCAGTAGAATATTACCATTGTAAGATTAGCGTTAGCAGTGAGGCAAAATCTCTCTCGCTTCACTGCTCACGCTACATCATGCTACATTGCACAAGCTTCGTCAGATATTTATTTAACCGCTGTCTCTCTCTGTCTCTCTCTGTCTCTCTTTCGCTCTCTCTTGCTCCCTAGTCTTCCTCTGAGGTTCTGGGTGAACGTGATCAAGAACCCCCAGTTTGTGTTTGACATCCACAAGAACAGTATCACAGACGCGTGCCTGTCCGTGGTGGCCCAGACCTTCATGGATTCGTGCTCCACATCAGAGCACAAATTGGGCAAGGACTCTCCTTCCAACAAGCTGCTCTACGCTAAAGACATCCCCAACTACAAGAACTGGGTAGAAAGGTATGTTGTCGATTCCAGCTCTCTCTCTCTCTCTCGCTCGCTCGCTCCTGGATTTACTGTTGTTGTTGTGGGTTTGTCGACCCATTTGTTTGAGGGATTTGTATGCTGTTCCTGTGCTAGGGAGGTTGATGTTACGGCTGTTGGCCGATTATTGAGGATTTCACACCTTATCTCTCCTCCAACGTTTGCTGGTCCTTGATATTTATGCTTGCTGTTATTTTGTTACGCACCTATCTTGTGTTTTGGTTTGTCCATACTAAACGATGCCCATTGCACCCTCCCCACCTCTTTCTGTCCTCCCTCATTTCTTCTTTCCTCCCCTATCTCTTCCCCCTTCTTCCGTTCTTACATCTACCCTCCCCTCCCTTCAATCCATCATCCCCGTCCTATCATTCCTCCTTTCTTTAACCTCACGCTTCTCTCCCCCCCCCCCCCTCCCACAGATACTACTCAGACATCTCCAGGATGTCTGCGATCAGCGACCAGGACATGAGTGCCTACCTGGCGGAGCAGTCGCGCCTGCACCTCAGCCAGTTCAACAGCATGTCCGCCCTGCACGAGATCTACTCCTACATCGTCAAGTACAAGGACGAGGTGAGAGGACACTCACCCTGTCTTTTGCTCCAAATCCTCTGGCTCTAGCATGCTATTATATTAAGATCAGCTTTGCGCACCTTTGCTTATATCTCCTTCATGCGTATATATGTATGTGTGTGTGAGTGTCTATGTCCTTCTTGCAGTCGGTCGAGTGGATGAACAACTGTGTGACGTTATGCCCTTTGAATTGTGCTGTTTGCCGAGACCTCTCACCAGGCCGAGGACCATTTCTCCATACCATGTTTGGTCCATTTTCCGGTGAGTGCTGACACTGTTATGTGCATGTGTTTGCTCACCTCCTGCTCTTCTCCACCGGCCTGCAGATCCTGTCGGCCCTGGAGCGGGATGAGCAGTCCCGGAGACAGAGACTGAGGAGCAAACTGGAGCAGGTTATCGACACGATGGCCCTGGCCAGCTGAGAAGCAGTCCAGCGCCTCTGATCTCCTCCTCCTCCTCCTCCTCCTCCCTCCGCCAACACCGCCGCCGCCGCAACCACCACCGCCTCCACCACGACCTCGTCCTGATCCTTCTCCTCTGCTTCTATTTTTCCCCACCCCCCAAGCCCAGCCCTCCCCATCTCCATGTCCCTTACCTCGCTCCTCTCAACCAGAGAACCAACTGAAGTTCAGAACCCCCTGGTAAAAAAAAAAAAGAAAAAACCACAGGAGAAACTGCAAAGGACTAAAGCAGCACACTGCAAAATAGGGGGAGTTCGGCAGAGATGGGTCCTGTGTGTGTGTGTATGTGTGTGTGTCTGTGCGTATGTGTGAGCGTGTGCACGCACGTGCCCAAGTGTGTGCGACTATTTTCTGTGCGCGTGTCTTTGGGCCGTAGTCGGTGCACGGATGTGTGCGCACGGGACATTGGGACATGTCCACGTGCCTGTACGTCCCTCACCTGTCCCCAGGAAAGCATCTTTGATTGTCGTGGCTGTCGTGGTTTGTGGTTCGCTTAAATTCTTTTGTTTTCCTGGATTTCTTTCTGTCAAGCAATGTCCAGTCAAGCAACTTTATGAAATCGTGAAGGAACTCGACCGCAATCGGCAAACCGCAGGCAGACGAGAGAGAGAGAGAGAGAGAGAAAGAAAGAGAGAGAGGGAGCGTTCTGGAACATTTGAGACGAGACCCCCAAAGGATTGACGTGGGGGCCCGTCAGGTCACGTGACTCTTATTCTGACGTCGACGTTTGGGAAGGACTCTTTCTGTTTTTGTATAAATGTAATCAACTGCCCACTCTCTGATCTCTCGCCACTTGCATTACTGCTGAATTTGCACAATTTACAGAAAACGATACAAAGGAAGACTATATAGATATTATATATAAATACAGCTATGTTTTTAAAGAAACAAAGATTAGGGTCATTTTTTTTCTTCTTCTTTTTGAATCACCCAACACAATAAAAAAAAAGCTATGAATCATTATTTAATATTACAACTTTTAAAAAGAAAATCAAGAAAATTATGAAAAAACAGACGTTGTCCTGTGCCATGTTTGCTTTTGAATGTTGTTTAGTGCGGACATTTTGTTGGATGGAATGTGCAACCGTATGATTTAAATATGAACATGCCTAGTGACTGAAAAGGGTTTTAGTGACAAAAAAAACGAGTATACGATGCTAGGGCAGTGAAACACATGATGTGCCCTTGCCTCTCCTCTGACCAGGACGGTTTCTTGAAGCTCGCTGCCTCACTGCAGTGCTGACCTGAAGTTGACGTGTCTGGTTCACACAACGGTGCAATTTGTTGTTGTTTTTTGCTCTTTTTTTTCCTGGAGAACCAAACGGTGGGCGATTCACCTGGGAGGGTTGCTGTCCTCATGGCCGTAGCCCGGTGTGGTGCCGGGGGGGGTCCTGGGGAAGGGTTCAGTGGATCACGGTACGGCGACCCAATGATGAAGTAGCGACGTTGCACTAACCCTCTGCAGACCGTGAATAGTCCCGCTCGGCCCCCCCCCGCTTCACACACATCTCCCCAATCTTTGTTTAGTTTTTCTTTTCCTTTTTCTCAGAGATTCAAAGTGACATTTGCACCAGTCCGCAGCCTGCCTCGGCTTCCTCCGGTTGGTCTAGGGCAGACCAATTGCATTTTTTTCTGACCCCTCCTAGTCGGAGCAGGCCCGGTGCCTGATGGGTAATGGAGTCCAGGTCTGAGGTCCGGTTGAGGATTAGCCTTTATTTTTTTGAAAGGAGCTGAAATGACAGGGCACAGCTAAACCAAGCGCTGATAAAAACACAAGCTGGGGGGAGGGGGGGAGCTGTATCGCTCTGCAAGACCTTATCAGTGGTAACACCCCTCCCTCCAATGATAGTGGGGCAAGGTGAATATATTTGGAGTGTTCCCCCACCACCGCCACCTCTTGCCCGGTCTGGGAAGAAGGGCTCTTAGGTTAATATATCTGAGAGAGGGGGCGGAGAGATGGAGGGTTTAGCTGATCCTCCTCTCCCGGTAGCCTCCAGCTCTCATCTCTCGCCATGTGGGGCACAGGCTATTTTATGATGATTATTATTATTATTATTATTACTGCTCCTTTAAGAGGATTTGCATTTTTTTTTTTTTTTTGGTCTTGAAGTCATGGTATTTTGACTGTGGTGAGAAACAATGTTTTCCTTGATTATTTTTTTTTTTATATAGATATTTTTTGGGATTCCTTTATGCTTGCCGAATAACCAAACTGTGGTCTGTATAATGTTTTTTTTGATGTTATCATTTGTAAATTGTATACTTTTTTCATGGTGAACAGATGCTAGTTGCCTATTTTTTGTAATACGTTTTTTTTTTTTTGGGACATGTAAATTGTACATTATGACACACAGAAGACAAACTTGTCTTCAGTTTGCCTGAAGTCTACGTACTTGACCGTTCTCAAGGTTTTATTTTCCTGATTTCAAGGATCAACATGAAACGCATTGCATCAGAGGAGTATCTGTGTCTTTTGTAAAAGGAAATGTGATTTGCTGCTTTTATATTTTGGTTTCCTCCAACATTAGGGCTGCCGTTCTCTTTTGCTGATCATCAACGCCGTTGCTGTTCATTTCCTATGCCAGGTTCCTTAAAAAACAAATCCAACAAAAGACAGTTCAGAGCATACAACAGGCAACATTCTGACTCAATCTTTCCCAGCCTATTCATTAGCGAATAAGGCTTCATGGCAACACTGATATATATATATATATAATATAGTTATAATAGAGATCTATATTACATATATATATGATATATAAATATCATCTAGATCCTATAAAACTTCATGCATAGAGATATGCTGTGAGCCAAATACAGCCTTGAGGGACCAGTCTGCTGTGATTGGACAACTGCCAACATCACCTAGTCGCTTTCTTCCCTTCTGCTCTAGCTGTCTAGGGACACACATACACAGCAAAACCAAACATCTCTGTTGCGGTCCTACCCCTTCACGTCCACATTTCCGCTTACCCTGGGTTCCAGGGTATTGAAACCGGGTCCCCCCCCCCCGCCCCTCCTGATACGAGTACAGTGCTGATTTTCAGCTGTGTCTGTACATTAACACTCTCCAAAACACACGGTTGGGTAAAGACATCTACACAAGCAGGAGAGGGAGGGCGAGAGCTCAGTGCTGTGTATAACAGACACTATGAATTATGGGAAAAGTATTAACTGTATATATTGGGGACAACGACTCGCTCTCCTCTAAAGCACAGTCAGTACCACCGAGAACGGTAAAACGCTACCATATTGCTCCTCTGTAAGACGTAGAAGATATTTAGAAGAAGTGTCCATTCTCAGGTTCCGGAGGCGTATTATTCCATATTGGTCACATGACTGCTGAGGGACTGGTGTTCTCTGTCCGCATGGCTGTTTGGTTTCGCCTTTTCCTTTAAAGATAATATGTGCTGTGAAAGTCCAGGGCGCCATGTTGTATTATTTTCTAGGTAAAACGGTTTCGGCGGGGTCCCCTTAAGTCTGCACTGTGTGGTGTGTTGAGTCGTATTTAATCAGTAGGGATGGATCAGATATGCAGCGTGTTTACCTGGCTGTATGCAGGCTCACTGGGTGGGCTGAGGAGCAGTTGATTTACACTGTGTGGACTTAACAAACTAAATGAGATCTGAAGTACTATGAAAAGCACTCATCTTGAGGAAGTAGCTCTGAAGTACGTTTTTTTTTTTCTTTGACCTGTTTTCTTAAATCACATCCGACATTCTCCAAAACAACTTTAAGGTGAGAATTGTACAAATGTGCCCCCCCCCAACACCCTCCATCTATTAAAATGTTCATGGCAGCATTTCTGTTACTGCTCCCTCCTTCCCCAAACTGAGTCCTCCATGGGATCCCAGCATATTGAAATGAAACTTGGACGGCAATGGCAGAAAATCAAGTTTTAATACAACACTGATTCTGATACATTTTTAACGAGTTTCAGACTTGAAGCAACTGTGCAGGTTAACATTCATTGTGTAAATATTGTGTTATTTCCTATTTTGCATATTTACTACTTGTAAATAAACACGCATCAAGGAGAGATTAAACATTTTTTGCTAAACTGCGAGTGGAGTGAAATTCTTAAAATTTTAAGCAAAAAAATGGCACTTGATACAACAAACTGAAGCTATAAAATAACTTTAATTTGTTGGATTACAACACTAACCTCGATGTTTTACTTTACAGAGAAGTACTAGTACTGACTAGGAGCTCATCGCCCTCACAATGCTTAGAATTCAGAGAGCAGTTTGGATAATGGAGCCATTTTGCCACCTCAGCACTTCATCCCGAGACACATAATTCTGTTGTCAGTTGAACGTCACGTGCATGATGAATGAGAGACCATTGGAAGGCACCAATATACCACCTTGGCCTTTTCTCACGGCCGACATTCACTGCCCCGCGATCCCACCACCACTTACTCCAAATTATGAAACACAGACACACACACACACACACACACACACACACACACACACACACACACACACACACAGGACTCAATGAAGCCGGATAGACAGAAAATGTTATCGTCCGCACCATGTGTATCCAGTCGGGCTAATTCAATTAAAATTCCATCCGAGGAGGAGCGCTAAAATTGTGTAATGGTCGTGGGAGCAGTGAATCTCGTAATGATCCTGTCAAGAGGCAAATGGCCTCGCAGTGCCAACGGTAAGATAAATCCCTATTTGGAAAGCACCAAACTGCTCGTGTCCCGTCCACCACCACCACCACCTCTATAGCATGGAACATACCGTAGTTAATAAAGCCATGATCTGCGTTGGCCCTCTCCCCCTCTTTTAATCTGTCTTAGTTACAATTGGAGAGCGCTCCATGCGTTTTATCACACGTTCTTAACCGAGTTCTATTTTAGCCGAGCAGCCTTTAGATATCTGTCAGTGTGCGTTGCGTCAAGAGTGCAGCGGAACCGCGGCGCTCGGAGCGGAAGCGCCTGTCTCTGTCTCTGAGCGGAAGCGCCTGAGATCCACCGCCGCACGGCTGTACTTTCTCCCTGTGAGGCGAAGGTGACAGCCGTGACCGGTGGGGAAGGCCACGAGACGGATTACTGTCACACTGCTAGATTTATGATGCACAGGAAGAGAAAGGTGTGTGTGTGTGTGAGCTCTCAGTTTGATGACCGTTCATTTGCTGCATACCTCTATCGTCGCGCCCCCCCCCATTCTCTCTCACACACACACACACACACACACACACACACACACACACACAAGTCTTTGCAATGACGAGTAGCAGCTCACCTTCAATTATGAGAGTAGGGAACTGAAGCATCGTAAACCCTGGGATAGTCCGCCAAGTGCACCGTTAAAGGCTGCACCTTGCCTTGCTGCACTCATCGAGACGCTGGAGAGGGATAGAGATAACTTTCTTTGATGTCACAATAACAATGAAGTCATGTCATTCATAATTGTTTTTATGTACAAAGAATGTATAGCTGCAGACAATCGTAATTGATTCATGCTTCCTTAATGAGCGTAGGTTGGTCACAAAATAACAACGCATTTGATTGTTAAGGTAGATATTTTTGTGAGAATATGAGAATTTGGTCAAGGCTTCTCTTCTCAAGGTCCGCCCACGCTGCCAGTTTTAATCACCGTTTTAACACGAGCTGGGACATCAATAGCACCTGTGAAAATGATGTTTTCATGGAATGATGTCGAGTAACTTGCTCATTTGAAATCTATTATTCGATTAAAAATGTTCAAAAGTCAACTGGTACAGTATATTATTAACTGTGAAATTAGAGAGAACACCCGCTGATTATTTGATTAAACATTGATTATAGTGTGAGCCTTTTAAAAAACACATTAAAAAACACATTATAGAAACGAGATTTACCAGATGGAATCTGACATTGTTTAAAGCGACAGCACAATGGTGCCTATGCCTACAGTCCCATCGATACCCACAGCAATCTTCAGTGGCCGGTGCTTGCTAGCCCTGCGTTTTTGCACCATGTCACTCTAGAGCCAAAGTTGTGCAGTTTCATCGATCGACTCAATAAACGCCTCCCTTTTCCCCTTCCAAATTGCAATTAAGTGTTTAAAATGTCCCCGCCGGTGTGTTCGACTAAGGGAAATCTCCGTCTGAAGGAGACAACATAGTCGAAGAGATGCCTTCAGCGTCTGTTAGCGTCTGAGGTGCTTCACTGCTTGATTTTCTGTGTTCTGGAATGCTTGCTAATTTCTCCACAGGTAGAAGCCATTAGGGACAGCATTCCCTGTCAGGGTCAGGGGAAATCCATTCCGTGCTCCACTGAACTAAAGCCTCCTGATGTCTGATTAACACACACGGCTTGGCCCGTCCCCACAGTCCTTCACCAGCCAGCCCGTATCATCAGATTATCATTGTGTTGCACTTTAATGGAGCCGTATCAACTCATGGCTTTCACTGCATAATGCAGCACGGTACGTGAAGTGGGCTCCTTTTATGCTAATGGAGAACATACTGCAATACCATCCCTAAGTGTCTCTGTCCGCATTCGGTTGGACTTTGACTTCTACTGGCCACACACAGGTACCTGTAGAGATGTAGGGGGTCTGGATCCCCCCCTCACACACACACACACACACACACACACACACACACACACACACACACACACACACACACACACACACACACACACACACACACACACCGAGACACAAACCCACCCACAGCCACGCACACAAACCCATGAACAATTGCACACTTGAATAAATACATGCTTTTTATATACTTTCCCCTCCCTCTGGGCATGGCTGGGATTGGGTAGGAGGTGACCCAGTCCCCTGACTTTCCTGTCAGGTGACCAGGTCGGGTCCCCAGGGAGCCAATAGTGTCTTTACCATTAGGCTTGTAAACCCTCACATCTCCAGTCAAGGGTGTAGAAAAAGGTTCTCCCTTGGTGTGTGTGTGTGTGTGTGTGTGTGTGTGTGTGTGTGTGTGTGTGTGTGTGTGTGTGTGTGCGCGTGCGTGCGGGGTTAACATAAGACTTGCTTTCTGTTAAAGTTGGCAAGTGATTTAATCACATCCCTCTGACTGACTGATTGACTGACTGACTAACTGGGTCCACATTGAACTGTCCATGCACCCTGGAAGCATTGCTTGTGGCAGTAAGTCACACACACACAACCACAAATACACACACACACACACACACACACACACACACACACACACACACACACACACACACACACACACACACACACACACACACACACACACACACACACACAAAGAGAAACGCATACACACCCACATCCACACACGGAGCATACTTTGATCTTTAAATGTGTTTTTTTCCCTTGCAGGGTTTTTTTTCCCCTATGTGTCTATGTGTAGCTTTATTGAACCCAACTTAAAAGGCATTTCTTTTCCACAGTGAAAAGAGTGAATCTCTGCTGTGGCGTTAAGCTTTGAGGGGAACTACAAAGACGTCAAAAAGATATGTACACATCATGTTTTTTCATTTAAAAATTATTGCTACGGCTCTTTATTGGAGCTGTTTCTTAAGACAATACAGGGAATATTCCCTTTTTGTATTTCCTCTTGTTGGTAATTACATTTACAAACTTGCCAAAAACAACAAATTACATCGCTTGCCTGGCAAAGATAACATAAATAAAATAATTGCTGTGCGGGAAATTGTCCACAAAGTGGGCTGATGGTTTGATTCACCGAAGCCGGTTTAAACAGACAATCCACAACACTTGCCTGTTAAATTGCATATGCCGATTAAACGTATCAGAGGAAGCCAGACACTACCCATTCCATCAAAGCTGCCTCTTATATATCGGCCGTCGCATTTTCCTGGTGGTGCTTTTCATGTTGGATCAATGGCAGCGTTTTAAACTCGCTAATTTACAATCCCGGATTCTCCCGCCATTCTCTGCATTTCACTGCTGTCAACTTTAATGTTGGCGGGAAGCGACGTGCATTAATGAGCACCCCGCAAAAATTAATTAATCACTTCTAGAGAGCGGGTGTTTTCTTCTGCAGCAGCTTGTGATCAAGAGCTTTGTGGGACAGCGATAAGGTGGCAGATGTAGCTGGCCAATAGAAAAGACACGCAAACCCTTAATTTCTTTAATTAATTAACAGGGGGGAGGAGATTGGCGTGTGGGAACAAACTGTGTGTGTGTGTGGGGTGGGGTGGGTGGGTGTAGCCAACTCCCCAAAGGTTTTGGAGTCCTCTATTTACCCATGTTGTCTCTCTATGGTCCAGTACTGGAATTTGTTGTCTCTGTATGGACCGGTACAGACCATGTTGTCTCTCTTTGGACCAGTGACCATGTTGTCTCTCTTTGGACCGGTGCAGACCATGTTGTCTCTCTTTGGACCGGTACAGACCATGTTGTCTCTCTTTGGACAAGTACAGACCATGTTGTGTCTGTATGATGCAGTAAGGACCATGTTGTCTCTGTATGATGCAGTAAGGACCATGTTGTCTCTGTATGATGCAGTAAGGACCATGTTGTCTCTGTATGTTGCAGTAAGGACCATGTTGTCTCTGTATGTTGCAGTATGGACCATGTTGTCTCTGTATGTTGCAGTAAGGACCATGTTGTCTCTGTATGTTGCAGTAAGGACCATGTTGTCTCTGTATGTTGCAGTATGGACCATGTTGTCTCTGTATGTTGCAGTAAGGACCATGTTGTCTCTGTATGATGCAGTAAGGACCATGTTGTCTCTGTATGTTGCAGTAAGGACCATGTTGTCTCTGTATGTTGCAGTAAGGACCATGTTGTCTGTTTATGTTGCAGTAAGGACCATGTTGTGTCTGTATGTTGCAGTAAGGACAATGTTGTCTCTTTACATTGCAGTAAGGACCATGTTGTCTCTGTATGTTGCAGTAAGGACCATTTTGTCTGTTTATGTTGCGTTTAGGACCATGTGGTCTCTGTATGCTGCAGTGCTGACCATTGGGTCTCTATATGTTGCAGTAAGGAGCATGTTGTCTCTTTATGTTTCAGTAAGGAGCATGTTGTCTCTGTATGCGGCAGTAAGCACCATGGTGTCTCTGTATGTCGCAGTAAGGACCGTGTTGTCTCTATATGGTGCAGCAGGAGAGGCTAATTGGGTCAATGAACACACCAGGGTTTGCGTCCTCTGTTCAGCTCCATTAGCCGTAGCTTTGCACTGTGTCTCATCAGTCACGGGGGGAGATATTTCTTATTGACCTTTAGGTTCCATATCTTTGTGTCCCACTACAGCTGCCATATGGAGCGCAGGATGTCACCTTCATGATGCGCCTCTGTTCCCATATGTGTGTGAACTTATTGCACTCTGTAAATCATGAAGCACCAAGTGATTTCCACGGCGGCACAGCGCCTCACTGTAATATCTCCAAAGGCCCATGGTGACAGAAGCTTGGATCATTTTTATTGGTTTGTATGAAGATGCAAAATGTTGCTCAGTGAACTTGGCTGTTTTATAAGTGGATGTTAGTCTTTTGGAAGCGGAATTAGCCCATTGGGTGCCAGTCTTTGCTGTCTTTGTTTTTAAAACATTGTCAGTGTGTGTGTGTGTCACTTTGAGTTGTATGCTAGAAATGGGCAAATAAACATATCATGTAGAGACATATATTGTAGTGTTTGCACTACACTTGATGATTTATTATCTGTTCTCAAAGGTGGGATGCATACATAAAGTTAATCATGCACATACAAACACACCACACACACACACACCGCACACACACACACACACACACACACACACACACACACACACACACACACACACACACACACACACACACACACACACACACACACACACGCACACACACGCTAAATCCAACAGAACAAATAATAAATAATCAAATAAGCATACATATATTATAACTATATACATGCATAAACAATGTAGAATAATAACACACCTCCAAAGGCCAGGACATCAATAAAGAGAATAAAGACAATGTATTCACACCATTACATAGAAAGAAGGGGTGGGCAGAGAGAAGCCAGCTGAGAGAGAGAGACCAGGGAAAGACTTCACAGTCCTCTTTGTAGTTTGCAGATACTGCCTGAATCCCAATGCCTTTTCCATTGGCTATGAATTTTTCATAGCCCCTGTTGCTTGCCCCCCCTCCCCACCTCAACCCCCATCCCTTTGTTGAATGAATGCACTTCTCTGGGAGGCTTTACCAACCCTGACCTTCTCCTCTGTGCCCTGGATGTCTGATTGACATTCTTACCTAATGGTGTGTGTGTGTGTGTGTGTGTGTGTGTGTGTGTGTGTTGTGTGTGTGTGTGTGTGTGTGTGTGTGTGTGTGTGTGTGTGTGTGTGTGTGTGTGTGTGTGTGTGTGTGTGTGTGTGTGTGTGTGTGCGTGCGTGTGTGTGTGTGTGTGTGTGTGTGTGTTTGTCTGTGTCTGTGTCTGTCTGTCTGTGTGTTTTTTTGTGTGCGTATGTGTGTGTGAGTGTGTGTTTTTGTGTGTGTGTGTATGTGTGTGTGTGTGTGTGTGCGTGTGTGTATAAGTATGTGTTAGAGGGTGAGTGTGAGAATGAGTTTGTGATGGTGTGTGTGTGTGTCCGGCTGCAGTGCAGCAGGACTGGGAGTTGCTTCCACTAGTTTAGTGGTAGTCATGGTAACCTGTTAACAGGGTGCTTCACAGAACTATCCTCCACAAGTTGAGAGTCATTTAACACTGTGCTTATCAAGCCAATGAAACGGACCAAACACTCACTGTTGGATTGGACACTTTAAACATGCCAGAGCACAATCATACATAAATAATATGTATTAATATGAGAGAGAGAGAGAGAGAGAGAGAGAGAGAGAGAGAGAGAGAGAGAGAGAGAGAGAGAGAGAGAGAGAGAGAGAGAGAGAGAGAGAGAGAGAGAGAGAGAGAGAGAGAGAGAGAGAGAGAGAGAGAGAGAGAGAGAGAGAGAGAGAGAGAGAGGGGTTATAAAGAGAGAAAGAGAGATAGAGAGAGAGAGACAGAGAGAAAGAGAGAGAGCTGAGGGGAATGTAGCAGGTGTGCAGACGATGATGAGCAGGTGGAGACGGTGTGGATCTGTCTCCCTCCATTGCACCACAGAGTCTGGGGGTGGAGGGCGGGGGGATGGGAGAGAGGGAGGGAGAGAGAAACTGGAATGGAGGGAGGGACAAATGCTTGGATGAGGTGTGACAGGAGGTGAAAGGAGATCAGGGGAGCCGAGATAGTCCTGGGTCTGGAGGAAACAGACTCCCTTTCGACCTGGCCGTCCATCTCTCTCTCTCTCTCTCTCTCTCTCTCTCTCCACCTGGTGTGTGTGTGTGTGTGTGTGTGTGTGTGTGTGTGTGTGTGTGTGTGTGTGTGTGTGTGTGTGTGTGTGTGTGTGTGTGTGTGTGTGTGTGTGTGTGTGTGTGTGTGTGTGTGTGTTAACTTTTGGAGGCTCATTTCACTTTGACAATATATTTGTATTGGCAGAAGACCAGACACACACACACACACGCATGCACACACACACACACACACGCACGCACGCACGCACGCACGCACGCACGCACGCACGCACGCACGCACGCACGCACGCACGCACGCACGCACACACACACACACACACACACACACACACACACACACACACACACACACACACACACACACACGTGCTCCTCACCCACTCAACACTCAATCTATTTGTAATTGGTCTACTACTGTTTGTTTTATTGTTTTCACAAAAACAAGAACAGCATGATGCTTCTCTGAAGACCAGTCAAGCAAATCGCCTGACAAATTAATGCTTGTCTATTGTATTAGGTCAGGAGTACAGTATAGTTATACATCGCACACTCTTCTCAACTGCAATGAAACATTTTTCTGATGGTGTTAAAAAAACACATTCAGATATAGCAAGCACAACACTACAGAATACAATAGATTTAGGGTATATGTCAGTCTGTATGTCCGTCCGTGAGTCTGTCTGTCTGTCTTTCTGACTCATAAACTTTATAGTCGGTCTGTCTGTCTGTCTGTCTGTCTGTCTGTCTGTCTGTCTGTCTGTCTGTCTGTCTGTCTGTCTGTCTGTCTGTCTGTCTGTCTGTCTGTCTGTCTGTCTGTCTGTCTGTCTGCCTCATGGACTGTATGGTATATCTGTCTGTCTGTCTCATACACTGTAGCCTGTCCGTCTGTTTCATACACTGTAGCCTTTCTGTCTGTCTGTCTCTCTGCCTCTTATACTGTAGCCTGTCTGTCCGTCTATCTGTCTACTACACTGTAACCTGTCCCTCTGTTTGTCTGTCTGTCTCATATACTGTATGTTCTGTCTGTCTCTTTGCCTCATAGACTCTTGGTCTATATGTCTGTCTCTCTGTCTCATAGACGGTATGGTCTATCAGTCTGTCTCTCTGCCTGTCCATCTGTTCCTCTGCCGTCCTGCCTCCCCGCCTCTGGACGTGATAGGGACGTGCTACTGGTCCCGGGCCCACAGGTAATATGAGTTGCTCAACATTCAAGGTTGAGTTTCATTAGGTTTCATTAGGCTGATTCCAGCGCATGCTGACATCTCCTCTGCATACCTAAAACCACACACAAAGCCTGCCTCCCCCACCAACACCTGCTGCTTGGCGTATTGATGCTATACGTGATCTCTCATATTTCCCCAGATTCATTTGTACTGTTCCCACTTCCCCCCCTTCCCTCCTACAGCAGATTAAATGAGGGAAAAAAGCACAGCAGCGAACAATGTATCTTCCATCCTATTTATCTCCGAGAACTAATCTCATTCTCTGTGTCTCACTTTGAACACATAATTGCCCACGATTACGCTTTAAATAATAGATTTTGTTTGTGCAGCGGTTGGACTCACTCTTGTGTTGTTTTTTTTCTGCAGGGTTGGATCCGTAATGGCACAACAACGTTTCAGCCTTTCCTCGACCACAGGCCTCATGGATAATTTATATAGGCCATCTATAGCTCGCACTGGGGCTCTTACGGCAACATACAATCACCTCAACGATTACTGTGCTGCCTGGGTCCTGGTTTGTGATTGCGCTTCTCTGTTGAAATCCTCATGAAAAGCTTTGAAACCTTTACAAACACTTGTGTACAGTTTACCACTGCTGGCCGGGTTTGTGATGGCCAATCATGTGCTTACAGATCCCCGCCTCCAATTGGTATTGGTTTAAACAAATATGAGGCGAAAGAAAGTTTAACTTCAAGATTTTAGCTAGTTTGCCTTCAGATATTATTATTTTTTTAAATCTTAAGGCTGATCCTTGACTAGCAAGGTTGCAGACTTAAGTTGCTGTCGAGAGCTTGTGCTTGTGCCTCAAAATCTGCGGTTCATCAAGGTCTCTCTGGTGAGCTCTGGATGTTGCTGTGGAACCGCTGAGGATTCTTTGACAACTCCTAGCTTTCTGCTGATTGGTTTACAACTTGACAGCTATGATGATTACACCCCCTTTACCAGGCACTCTCCCCCCTGCTAGCTTGTTCTAGAAAGTTTGTTATGCATACATTCAATCAGACTGCCGAGCCAAGGAAGCACCTGCCACAGCTATTTTGGAGAAAGTTTTATTTGTGTTACTTCTCGGAAGCAAATAAAGTTTGTGACTCAAGAGGATGAAGAGTGAGAGAGAGTGATAAGAACAGCCTCTGTGATGGTAGGCAACACACAGGAAATGACAAGACAACTTACCAGATGTGTTCATAGAAAATTCAGTTTCTGTCTCGCTACGTCTCTCTCCCAACAGACATGGTGCATATGCATGTTTGTTGTTGTTGTGTGTGCGTGTGATTGTATTTGGCTGTGTGTGTATGTGTGTATGTGATTGTGTATGTGTATGTGTGTGTATGAGCATGTCTGAGAGTGGGACACACTTAGGGCACTGGATATTGGTGTGTATTGGTAAGTGGGTGATTGTGCATGTGTGTTTGTGTGTGTGTGTGTGTGTGTGTGTGTGTGTGTGTGTGTGTGTGTGTGTGTGTGTGTGTGTGTGTGTGTGTGTGTGCGTGCGTGTGTGTGTTTGTGTGTCTGTGTGTGTGTGTGTGTGTGTGTGTGTGTGTATGTGTATGTGTGTGTGTGTGTATGCATGTGCATGTTTGAAAGTGTGACACACGTAGGGCACTTGGTATTGGTGAATATTGGTAAGTGGGTGCTTGTGCATGGGTGTGTGTGTGTGTGTGTGTGTGTGTGTGTGTGTGTGTGTGTGTGTGTGTGTGTGTGTGTGTGTGTGTGTGTGTGTGTGTGTGTGTGTGTGTGTGTGTGTGTGTGTGTGCATGTCTGAGAGTATGACACACTTAGGGCACTGGGTATGCGATTATCTTTTGTCTTCCCCCGCCCCATAAAAAAGGCCGGGGATGGAGAAGACATTTCAGCTAAAATCAATTTAAGCCTCCCAGCCTGGCGAGCTGATAAACATATAGAAAGAGTACAGACTCACCCACTCAGCTCTGGCCTTCAATAAACAGTATTCTGCTGCTGCTGCATGGAGACACACACATACACACACACACACACACACACACACACACACACACACACACACACACACACACACACACACACACACACACACACACACACACACACACACACACACACACACACACACATACATACACACACACAGGCGTCAGCTGATTTTCTCACACCTATGTTAGAAAACACACGCATGAGGACTGTGTGCTCTCATCACTCCAGGCTCAATTAACCACGCCTGCCTTCTCAGACACCTCCGTCCTTTAACACACACACACACACACACACACACACACACACACACACACACACACACACACACACACACACACACACACACACACACACACACACACACACACACACACACACACACACAAATAAACACACACTCATACACATACACATACACATACACATACATATGCACATGCACATACACATACGCATACACATGCACACACAGACTCATACACATACAAACAGATAATCACAAAAACACACATGCATGCGCTAACATTCATGCAACTGACACACATACTCATGCACGCACGTACATACAAACACACACGCACTCACGCACACGCACACACACACAAATAGAAGGCGGGGGAGAGCGTGTGGTGACAGCAGGCACCGTGGCTGGTTCTCAGGGAAGGTTATGTTGAGCCGTGGATGGGAGGAGCCGTAATGTAAGGAGACGTAACCAGGTCAGTCGCTCACAGCTGGGAGGAATATAGAAGGAGAGGGTGAGAAGATGCTGCCTGTTAGCAAGACAGCACGAGACGCTGGGAGAGAGAGATAGACAGACAGAGAGAGAGAGAGAGGGGGGGAGAGAGAGATAGACAGACAGAGAGAGA
>NC_082394.1:9809198-9819198 GCF_031168955.1 Gadus macrocephalus
AACTTAAAATAACGTGAGGAATCGGGGAGTCCGGATCAAGTAATGGCAGAGACTTTATTGTTACCCGCAAACGAGAAACAACAATGCCGAGTGAGGTTTGCAAAGACACTGCCGGGTCATCCGATCCCGGTCTTTCTTATCCTTTCAAACTGAGCTGTGTTGCATATCATGTGACCGCCCTCGGTACATGCTCAGAATTGCCCTATTGATAAGGACGGTCAGCCATACATTGCTTTAAGCATGTGGTCATCGCCTGCAGTCAATCGAAACGATGGGAGGACGTCAATACGCCTCAGCCCCAGACTGCCTGGCTCTGTATGAGGCCCAGCTCTGAGTCCAGAGGTGGTTCTTTCTGCTTTCCACCATTAATGTATATGCCTGATATATATATAGGCCTGATACTACTCATAGTTAATATAAAAGTAATGGTTAATTTCTCCCTTACCAGCAGCACCCCTACCATCACCACTGCCACCATCACCACCATGACCACCACCACCACCATCAACATCACCTCCACCACCACCAACCCTTCCATCAACATCAACACCATCACCATCACCACCCACACCCTCAACATCAACATCACCACCACCCACCCCCACCACCATCACCACTACCACCAGCCCTCACCCAACACCACCTCCACCACCTCCATCACCAGTGCAATAAGGCCTCCTCTGGGGGGCAGAGTGGGCTTGGGGAACCACCCCACTTCTTCCAGTGCTGGTGTCCTCGACACACCTTGTGGAAGCCTTATAATATAGCATCAACAATCAATATCATGCTGCTGCTGGTCGGTCACATCTCATCTCCAAGGGTGATTCCACCGGAACGGAGGACTGATGCTTGGCTGTCTTCCTTTGGAGAAGGAATTATATTTAATTTATTTCCAATTTAGAGGAGAATAATGTATCAATTATTTAAGAATGTTGCTGCTGCTTGCCTCCGCTTGCAATGAAAAAGGGCTAAATCCTGAAAAGCCCATACAACCTGTTGTGGTTGGTAAACAGTGGGAGAATTCAGCTTTTAGTAACCTGGTGAGAATGGAATGCAGATATTACTGGTTATTGGAGAAGGATACGCCACAGCCCTTTAAAAGGTCAAATACTTCACTAGCAATGGGCTGATTTTGACTGGTGAACATATGGAGTTGGAACGAGAGAGAGAGAGAGAGAGAGGGAGAGAGAGAGAGAGAGAGAGAGAGAGAGAGAGAGAGAGAGAGAGAGAGAGAGAGAGAGAGAGAGAGAGAGAGAGAGAGAGAGAGAGAGAGAGAGAGAGAGAGAGAGCATGAAATACAGAGCTATAAAGAGAGAGAAAATTATAAAGAGATCAGAGAGAGGGAGAGAGATAGAGAGGCATTTGAAAGTGTATTTTGTAAGTGCTGTCATTATTCACTTTGCCATATACCAAATATACAACGCGTGCAGCACTGGGGCTGAGTTTTTCATTTGACGCAGGTTTTTATACGGTTATATATTAAACACAGATATATGATACTGCGTGAACAAATGAAATAAAAAGCAAATGACAAAACAACATGTCGTGCCAAAAGGGAAGTATTGAGCTGGGGTTTGCCTGAGGGAAAGCGTCAGAGCGCTACGGTACAATAGAGTACAGCAATAAAACAGGAGTCCCATACCAAGTGGAGAGCCATATCAACAGGACAGGAACAGGGACTGGGGAAAGTTACTGTCCCCTGGGTCACAGAGCCTCGGTGGCTGTGTCCTTTTTTAATGTGTGTTTGGGATAAGTACGGCCCGATGTCACTGTAAACGGGATGGCAGCGGCGGGAGCACCGGAGAAACAGAGTACGTTTAAACCCCCCCCCCCCCCCCCCCCCGCTTGTGATCAAGGTCTGTCAAGTGATTGTTGTGTCGCCTTCAGTCTGCTCCACTCTATCCTGGGGAGAATGGAGTATAGGCCTCAGAGCTGGAGAAACTTGGAAGAGTCAGCCACGCAACGTGATGACTAATAGAAAACGGGTTGCTACTAAGCAAGCGTGTGACATGGGCCTGTGTCACTGTGATTTGTTTTGGGGGAGTTGGATATGACCTCAGAACTGCTAAACTCTGCAGAAGTTTCATTATTATTTTTTTTTTTTTCTGAAATGCAGAAGCTTGGATGACTACTGGAGGTTACTTTCAAATGAAAAGGCTCTGTTCCAAACAACATCTGCCTGCTCTCAGACAAATTAGCATAACAGCACATTTAAATTCAAACGGCTGGTTTCCTTCATTAGCCGGATAGCTTAATTAATAGTGTTTATTGATCAAAATAATCGGAATTCTATTATCCTACAGGTCCGTAACTTTTTGGGTGACCTTGAAAAGTTTCTGTTTGGCCATGGCATTATCAAGGATTCATTTATGTGTGTGAAATAAGTACAACTTACAGGGCATTAGGAGGGTCTTTCAAGATGTTCATGTTTTTTTAAGTGAAAGCAGTTGACTGTGGAGCTTAGCAATGAGAAAATACACCCAGGATTACTACAATATTTATCTGGATTTTTATTAAACAAATAATATTCAGTCCGAATCTGAATCTTTATTAAAGGATGAGTGATGCATAGTTCTTAGTTTCTGTGTTGCTGTCACCGTCTCCCATGAAAGACCAAAAGTAACAAATGTTTATCTCAAGAAAAATCATTTTATGAAATGAAAAACGACAACCACACACCAACAGATAACCCCACAGCCACACACGCACACACGCACACACACACACACACACACACACACACACACACACACACACACACACACACACACACACACCACACACACCACACACACACACACACACACACACACAACCATACAAACACAACAATGCACACAGTCCCTGACTCCCTAATGATTTATTTATCAATATTTCCATTGCTTATGGATGCAAGAAGTGGGGTGCAGAGCGGAGTGAGAGAGGAAGAGAGAGAGAGGTGGCCAGGTGTCATGTTTTTGAACAGGTTGCCAATGATCACAGGGTCCTAGGATCCAACGTTAATGCCTTATTCATGGACCCTTCTGGCCCCTTCTGGCCCCTGGGACACAACCCCAGACAGATGCAAGTGGGGAAAGAGATACAGTTGTGTCGAGGGGGAGGTGGTGGCGGTGGTGGAGGTGGGGGTGGTGGTGGTGGTGGTGGGTGGTGGTGGTGACGGTGGTGGAGGTGGTGATGGTGGTGATGGTGGTGGTGGTGGTGGTGGTGGTGGTGGTGATGGTGGTGGTGGTGGTGACGGTGGTGGAGGTGGTGGTGGTGGTGGTGGTGGTGGTGGCGGTGGTGGAGGTGGTGATGGTGGTGCTGGTGGTGGTGGTGGTGGTGGTGGTGGTGACGGTGGTGGAGGTGGCGGTGGTGGAGGTGGGGTGGGGTGATGGTGGTGAAGGTGGTGGTGGTGGTGGTGGTGGTGGTGGTGACGGTGGTGGTGGTGGTGGTGGTGGTGGTGGTGGTGGTGGTGGTGGTGGTGGTGGTGGTGATGGTGGTGGTGGTGGTGGTGGAGGTGGTGATGGTGGTGGTGATGGTGGTGGTGGCGGTGGTGGAGGTGGTGATGGTGGTGCTGGTGGTGGTGGTGGTGGTGGTGGTGGTGGTGAGTGGAGATAGGAGGAGGCCTTTCATCCAAAGTGATCTCACGGTGATGTTTTTCATTCAGGAGCAGGAATGAGGCCTCGACTGTGGACAATGGCATTTGAACACTGAACCCTTTCGGCTGGCAGTAAAACACACTCACCCCGAGACCAGACTGCACCCTCCCTGAACCCCTACTTGTTTCTAACGAGAGTCTGGATTGAATTTCCCCAAGTAAGTACACATGTGCATGGCTATTGTATCGCTCCACTTAAAGCACGAGAAATTGAAACCTCTCTTTCTCTGAGCAAAAAGTTACAATAGGAATTCACTGGAGTGGATCTCCTGCGCAGTCGTGCCGTTTCACAGACCAGCGGAGGGGAAGACATTGACGTCTGGTGCATTTTCACTGATCTGTTTGGCTTTAAAGCGCCACGCAAGAATAGTTCCCGCTCACCTCCATCGCTCACATCGGTTCAAAACAAGTCTCAGGAATGAAGATGCGTCGATATATCGATCGTACAACTTTTTTTACCTTCCTACTTTGAGTTCAGCCGAGGTTCGAGTTTAAATATTATATCCCAAAGTCCGAAGTGCATTCAAAGTGCACTTCATCCCTTTCTCCTCAAACATCTTTTGTGGTTGTTTTGTATTCTGGTTTGAAACTTGTTTACATGCCTGTAATACTTTGGGTTGTCTGTAAGAGTGACGCTGGCTGAAATATCTCTGTCTTCATCAGGGCTGTGTTCAAAGGTAAGATAAGGATTCGGGAATCAAATCCTTTTTTGAACCCGCCAGCGACACATTTCACAGAGGATTACAATGTGTCTTTTGCTGTTGGCGAGGGACGAGAAGCAGAAATGTTGTCTTGATAAAGTGGCAGATATCCACAAAGAACAGTTGGGAACAGTTGGTCTTTGTTGTGTGCTGAAATACTGGACGTCAACCGTTTGTGAAAAGGGTTTGACAGATTTTTTTTTTATCATTTGACAGAGGAGATGAAATGAAATAACATTTCTTGGCTTTAACTTAGCCCCAGCTAGATCTGAATAATTTAGGGGAGAGGTTGCCCCAGATTTTTGAGACAGCTTTTGGAGTCGATTGGGAGTTAGATTTATAGATTTATTTTGCTTGTGGTATGGTGCTCCCTCTTTTGGACAGTCCGTTGCCGTGCGTGTTGTGCAGTCTGTGCAGTCTGTGCAGAGTATACTAAGTGTGTTTGTATGTGTGTATTAGCGACACATAATGAATCCATCATAACACAAACACATTAACATTTTCGGTAATATGCAATAGCAGCTTCTATGGAATCAGCGATAACATGCAATACATTATTAGTGTTCATTTTGAATCCAGACGAGTGTTTATGCATTCATTCTAACTGATCTTCAGTGGGGCCAGATGGATCATGGAATTTTATCGCGCACAGACACAAACACTCACACATTCACGCACACAAGCAAACACACACAGACACATGCACGCAGACACACAAAGACCAACACAAAGGTTCAGACACACACACACACGATGAATACAGACACACAAAGAGATGGGAATGCATGCACACACACAGACACACACACACACACACCAACACACACACATACAGCATCAATTCGAGGGTACAGTGCAGAAGAAATTGTAGGAAAAGTTTAAAATTAGAACTGAGGTTTATTTTTTTATAGCTACCGACTGAGGGGGTGAAATGGCACTCTGCCCACCCTCCTCCTCACCTCGCCGTCGCCGGGTAAACTTAGATTCAAATCCCTCCAAAGGGCAGAACTGCTGGGTAAAGCCTCACATCGCCGTGGCAATGTGGAGCGGGAGAAATCCATTTTTCATAGACAGGCGATGGCGCTGCAGCTGGTCAGAGTGCAGAGCGTGAGGAGGAGATATCAGGAGAGGGAGAGGGGGGAGAAGGAGGAGGAAGAGGAGGAGGGGTGGATCTCAGAGAGACTTCAGACAGGAAGAAGAACCAAGTAGACTCCATGCCAGCCCCCAAGCTAGGAGCAGAAGACACCGAAATAGATGATGTTCAAACTTCGTGGTGCTGCTTGCTGCAGCAGCTCAACACACTGGTGAGCCTGCTTGTCTAATCTCCTCCAATAACACCAAGGATTGTTCGCTCTGGGTCAGAGAAGCATGGATAAAATATAAAGAGAGTGAATGTGCACATTGGCAAATGTGCAAGTGTGTGTCGTTTTCGGTGTATGTTATTTATTTGTAAAGGTGTGTCATATGTCATATTTTTTACATGTATTAGACATTATCTTTATAAGACAGACATATAGAGACACACTAAAACTCACACGCAAACAAATAAATATACACACACACATTCAGACACACACACAGGCAGACAAACACCCACACAGACAAGCAGAGTCACACATGTAGGGAAGTTGTTAACACCTGCTTATATACATATTAGCTTTGCCTGGGTACCTGTGCGATGACTGTAATCCATCATAGCTGGGAGCACCCCTCATGTCATCAGCAGCGCTACAGTACAGGCCTACAGATGTTGGGCACCATGCCAGGCACGGGAGGGGAAGACAATCACCGCTATCTCCCCCCACCGCTAAACAAATGTTACTCCCGCCCCTCTCCTGCTTACACACGCCACCGCACACACTCCCACACTCAGACACACACACACACACACAGACACTCACACACACACAGGCAAGCATAAACAAACCAACACACACACACACACACACACACACACACACACACACACACACACACACACACACACACACACACACACAAACATACACACAAACAGGATAGCATACATACACGCAATCAATTATACACACATGCAAACCATCACATACATACACACACACGCCAGAGTACACACCCATACACACAAACGTATATTGTAAGGCATGCATGTGCATGCATGATAATGTTGTTGGTGCTTGCACATGTGCAGCTTCAGACACACACACATGCATGCGGTAAGCTGTGTGTCTTCATTATTCATTGTTAGATTGCGTGGAGCTAGTTGCCAATCACACAAATTGTAAATCTGTCTTGGGATATAAGAAAGGGTTTTTAATAAAATCCTGACTTCATACTAGATAATTATCAGGACAACATTAATATAATAGTTCATCTTCTTGATCACCAAAGTGATTCAAACCGGAATTGGGATAATTGGAAGACTATAAAAAGCAGTTGTAGTTCAGAATGAAAAAATACAGCATTTGTCTTTTTTTCTAAACGTGTTTGATTAAAAGCAGCCCTGAATTCATTACCTTCCTCCTGATTAATATTCAGATATTCCATATACTCCTTCGTTAATGAAGTCATGAATTATGAAAAAACATAAAAAAGACACATTTCCACCGACCACACGGCCTCGCCGTGATGATGACGATTGAGATGTTAAAGGTTGTGCGGGGCCGTGTGATGAGGCTGCGGGAGACGTGCTGCCGGGGCCTGCCGCGTCTCTCTCATGTACGTTCACACGTCCGCGGCAGCGGCGCGTAGAACGGACACCTGAAGCGCTGATCAAATGCCGGCCCAGACGCGCGGCACGCTGACACCCTAATCAAAAGAGTACGCGTTTAATTGGTCTCTCTGCTCCTCGCTCTGCTCTCTCTCTCTCTCTCTCTCTCTCTCTCTCTCTCTCTCTCTCTCTCTCTCGCTCGCTCGCTCGCTCTCCCGCGCTCTCGCTCTCTTCTCTCCTCTCTCTGTCGCCCAGCTCCCCCACAACAGGCTCCTCGCCTCTTTTACATGAAGGCAGGCTCGCACACACTCACACACTTTTTGCACAGCCAAATATATAGCGCCACCCACCAACAAACTGGCACTGGTACACCTTGTGCAATTTGACACGCATGAAAGTGTAAACCCCCTCTGCTTCTAATACTCACACACACACAATGCACACACATGTATGCATACACACACACACACACACACACACACACACACACACACACACACACACACACACACACACACACACACACACACACACACACACACACACACACACACACACACTCATGCAAAGACGCAACAAACTGCTTTGTATGCAAAGCAACGATGGGTTGCTATGGTTGCTGTTGCCAGGGTATATGACAACAGGCACAAATATCACACGTTCCTTTGCTCCCCGTCGGAATGAATGTTAAGTTCTGAAGTCACTCCCACTGCCAAGACAAACAAGATGGCACCCTGGCGAAGCGAGGCGGTGGACAATATTATGGGGACAAGTGAAGCCTGAATAACCAATACATTTAGTTAGGATTTTCTTCACACATACTGTAGCACATGTGTGTGTCTGTATGTTCTTGGTGGCTATATGTTTGTGTGTGTCTGTGTGTGTGTGTGTGTGTCTGTCTGTAGATAACAGTGACAGCCTTAAGGTCATGAAAGACACATCTGCAACACAGCACTCTTTGATCGCAATAAATGCAATTTCTGTGTGTTTGTGTGTGGGTGGGTGTTTTTGTAAATGAATGTTTGTGTGTGGGTGTGTGTGTGGCAAGACCAGATAGATGGCAGTGTCAGCAGGCTGTGTGTATGGTTTCAGATGCATATGCATGTTTTATGCATGACTATAACTGTATGATATGTGTGCGCCTTTTGCCAATCTGTGTCTGTGCATGTGTGCGTGTGTGTGTATGTAAGTATGTATGTGTGTATTTAAAAAAAGGCAGCTTTCCCTGCCTTTTTTGGTGTGTGTGTGTGTGTGTGTGTGTGTGTGTGTGTGTGTGTGTGTGTGTGTGTGTGTGTGTGTGCGTGCGTGTGTGGATGGGTGGGTGGGTGTGTGTGTGTGTGTGTGTGTGTGTGTGTGTGTGTGTGTGTGTGGGTGTGTGTACCTGTGTGTGTGTGTGTGTGCGCGTGTGCGTGGGTGCGTGCGTGCGTGCGTGCGTGCGTGCGTGCGTGCGTGTGTGCGTGCGTGCACATTCACGTGTCAGCATGTGATACCATATTCTTGGTGGTTCTATTGGCTTGAAAGATTCACTTAGCTGGCACTAAGTCTGAGCATTGATAACATTACACTCCCTATATTTATCCAAACCAACCAAATAGTAATTTCCCTCCACAAACTACAATGGATCCAGCCACATATTAGCTGAGCTGCATTCAAAGGTATCAACAAACAGCCTCTCTGGACAGTTCCCTGGATATGCCGGTGAATAATGAATACATCGCCTCCATAAATTGCTGGGTCCCGTCGCCTTCTCAATCATTCTCTAATTGGCCATTCTTCTGTTATCGCCAACTCTCCTGGGCTAGGCCATCTGCCGGCTTCAACAGGTACAACTTCTAGAGGGCTGTGTTTGTGTGTTTGTTTGTGTGTGTGTGTGTGTGTGTGTGTGTGCGTGTGTGTGTGTGTGTGTGTGTGTGTGTGTGTGTGTGTGTGTGTGTGTGTGTGTGTGTGTGTGTGTGTGTTTGTACGTGGGTAAATGTTTGTGCGTGCATAGGAGAGCAAGAGATAGAGAGAGAGAGAGAGAGAGAGAGAGAGAGAGAGAGAGAGAGAGAGAGAGAGAGAGAGAGAGAGAGAGAGAGAGAGAGAGAGTGGGAGAGGGAGAGGGAGAGAGAGAGAGAGAGAGAGAGAGAGAGAGAGAGAGAGAGAGAGAGAGAGAGAGAGAGAGAGAGACTGTGGTTTGGTAGTTTCTATGTGTGCCTCTGTTTTCTGTCTTTGTGCTTTTTATTTTTTGGGGAAATCATCAAAAAGGATCCTTAACAATGTGCATGCTGCACTCCAAATACTGATAAATGGCTTGTGCCTCTGTGCACCTTGACAGAGATGCGAGGGGACTGTAGTGGACAGGGGAGGAAGGGGAGGAGACAGGGGAAGGAAGAGGGCCCGGGAGGGAAGGAAGCCCGGTATCATCCATCAGCGGTGTGACGGTGCATGTAGCGCGCCGGCGACGCTATTATTTTAACTCTCCTTCTCATTTAGGTTATTATCTCCTTATCTATTCACATCATTATGCTCCATGTAGGAGGGGTGATGAATGGCCTTTTTGATTAAGGCTGCATGGTCCCTTTTCCTTAACATACGGCGTCACTCATGAGTGTGTGCGAGTGTGTGCCTGCGTGTGCAGGTGTGGGAGTGCAGGTGTGTGTGTGTGTGTGTGTGTGTGTGTGTGTGTGTGTGTGTGTGTGTGTGTGTGTGTGTGTGTGTGTGTGTGTGTGTGTGTGTGTGTGTGTGTGTGTGTGTGTGTGTGTGTGTGCATGTGTGTGTGTGCGTGCGTGCGTGTGTGTGTCTTTCGGGGACCACATTGGAACAGTTATAGACTGCACCCTGTCTCGAAAAATACAATAAAAAACACAGATAAACAGAGTTGGCTGCTGAAGTGTCCTTCAGCAACAATCCCAGTGATTCTCCCTTGGCAGCCACTCCATTCAACCATAGACAATCGCAAGCACATAGACCCACAAACAGACACACACGCTGACA
>NC_082394.1:9824198-9842476 GCF_031168955.1 Gadus macrocephalus
CCCAAATAATTTTGGGAATTTGTTTTGGAAGGCTGGCATATACTTTGTTAGAGTTTATTATTGTTAATATTATTATTTGAAGATTTTATAGAAAAAGGAGGTATAGAAAAATGATGGAGAGAATAAATAATCGAGAAAAAGGAAGTATAGAAAATTACGGAGAGAATATATCTTTCTGAAAAAGGAGGAATAGAAAAATGATTGAGAGAATAAAAAATATAGATAAATTAGGCATAGAACAATTATGGAGTAAAGGAAAAATCGAGAAAAAGGAGGCATAGAAAATGATGGAGAGAATGAAACATCGAGACATATGAGAAAATGAATAGAATATTTTTTTAGAAAAAGGAGGTATAGGAAAATGATGGAGAGATTGAAAAATAAAGAAAAGGAATGTATAGAAAATTATGGTGAGAATATAATATAGGTCCCAAAGTTCCTAGTGAATGAAAAAGAAAGCAGGAAAAAAGAAAGTATAAAACTTCAGAAGGACAATAGTTGAGCGCTGCATGCAGCACTCAACTATTAGTAGTTACGTAACTGTATTTACTCGTTACTTACTACATAACGCGTTACATACAACACTGTCTACCACTGTCTGACGGTATCGTCAAAATCCATACCGTAGCGCAAATTCACACCGGTGTACTTTCTATACCGTTTATACCGTACGATGTGAGATTCATATTTCCAAATCAATTATTATTCCTCTGTGTTCCAACATAATGTATAATGAGTTATAGGACCCAAAGTCAAACAGTCAGCAATCCCATGATGGTTGAATGTAGACGAATTATAATATTTCAGCATCGTGATTTGTGAGACCTTTTATTCCTTTGGAATAAATGTGTTTATGCAGCATCACTGTTTTAACATCATCTGTAATTGCTGTGGCCATGTCCTAGGTCCCCTATCTCCTAAACCCAAACACTCTCAGACATAAATCAAACTCTGCCTCAAAGGGTGGAATAAAGGGAATATTTCAAGGTAGTTTGATTTATGAAACCTTTTATTTATAAAAAAGAAAAAGTGTATATGTAGCATCCCTCTGTTTTAACATGATCTGTAAGTATGTAATTTAAAATCTGCCAAAATTTAGGCCTTAGTTTCGAGGCCCCGTATATTTCAAGGTACGTCTTGAACTTCCTGAATATAATTCAGTTACATTGGGGAACAAACTTAATACCTTCGTGCTGGGAGTTAAAGACAGCCAGTTCTTGATTTGCTGGAATTTTACTTCATATTTCCCATAGGCTCCATGTGGCCCTGAAGAGAGTCGATTAAGGAATCTGCCAGGGAAGCAGTAAGCCCATCCCACCCATAGGACTCCAACTTTAAACACACACACAGCCTCCTACTCATCTGTATGGACGAGGAACCTCCACCTCCAATTCCAACTTCACTGGAGTTCAGACGTGGTTCTTCCTACTCAACATCACAAGCCTTCAGCGGTCAGCATTCTTCAAAAGAAGTAAATTTTTTTGAGAAGGGTCCAGCTGCAGGCTTGGGCGTTTCCGTCATGACACAAGAACGCCCTTTAGGTGTTCCTGGAAGTGTTTCATCAACCAATAACGAGGGGTTTCAAAAGGCATACTGGGTTTCGCAAGGCATACTGCGAAGCACAGTCGCAAGGCATACTATGCTTTCCTTCCTTAATGGCAATTTTACCTCTCTCATTAGATTTAGCAATCATGGAGCCCCCACTTGGCTAACGTTAGTTCTATGCAACCCGTACTTGAAACTGCTGTTTGAGAAAATCTAACTAGCGGATGTTTCGGATGTTGACAGCCATGCGAAGAAAAAGGGGTTCGGTGTTGACGGTGAAAGTTAGGCCGGTTTATAGCAAAGTTTCCGTTGTCGGTTATTACCGGTCATTGACCGGAAAAAATTAGGAGGACCGACAATTCTAAATGTCCCAGGTCAAAATGACTAGTGGCGACTGGTCATTAGGGGCAAGTCGCTACTCTCACAAGAAAAAAAGAAAAGAAAATGAAAATGAATAAAAAAGAAATATATAAAAAAGAGAATATATATATATTTTATAAATATATATATTTAAAAAAAAGAATCTCCCCAGAAAGTACCATAAAATAATAAGTTTGGCGCTTTTATTTAATTTTTAGTCAACCGTGGTTTCTGCAATTGTAAAGCTCTTTGGGTCAACTCCTGTTGTTTTTAAATGTGCTATATAAATAAAAGTGACTTGACTTGACTTGGACTTGAAACATTGAAATGCGCATGCTCAGAGTGTTACTCTGTTGAAGTGGACGGAGATTATTTTACTTACTGGTGGGGCTAGCCCAATATGTCGATGGTGTGGACTTGGGACCATTAAATATCCCAGGATGCATTTCGCATTTCTGTTTTAAAATATCAGTTTTTAAGCTATAAAATAGGCTATATAGGAACATTTTAAAAGTAAAACAAAGATGGAGGCCTATTCAACATATTTGCATACTATTATTTTAAAATGAAAGAGGGGTTTTGTTTTACATAATTTGTTTATTGTATAAGTCGCTGATGGAGGAAACCCATTGCAACGGAAATCCCAGTTGGATCCATCTGATTGTATGTGTGTGTGTGTGTGTGTGTGTGTGTGTGTGTGTGTGTGTGTGTGTGTGTGTGTGTGTGTGTGTGTGTGTGTGTGTGTGTGTGTGTGTGTGTGGTTGCGCGTGTGTGTGTGTGTGTGTGTGTTTGTGTGCGTGCGTGTGTGTTTCTATTCTATTCTATACAGTGTTACCCTTTAGTTTTCATTTGATGAAAACGACAGTGTTACCCCTTATGTTTTTTTCCCATGATGACTGATGAAAAACAACAGTGTTACCCCTTATATTTTATTTGACAAGGACAACAGTGTTAACCCTTATGTTTTTTTTCATGACTACCAATAAAAAACAACAGTGTTACCCCTTGTGTTTTTTTTCGTGAAGACCAATAAAAAACAACAGTGTTACCCCTTGTGTTTTTTTTCATGACGACCAATAAAAAACAACAGTGTTACCCCTTATGTTTTTATTCATGACGACCAATAATAAACAACAGTGTTACCCTTATGTTTTTTTTCATGACGACCAATAAAAAACAACAGTGTTACCCCTTGTGTTTTTTTTCATGACAACCAATAAAAAACAATAGTGTCACTGCTTATGTTTTTCTTTCATGACGGCCGATAACAAACGACAGTTACCCCTTATGTTTTTTTTCTTGACGACCAATAAAAAACAACAGTGTCACCCCGCATGTTTCATTTGATAAAAACGACAGTGTTACCCCCTATGTTTTATTCGATACATTTCGACAGTGTTACCCCTTATGGGTTTTTCATGACGACAGATAAAAAACGACAGTGTTACCCTTTACGTCTCATTTGATAAAAACGACAGTGTCACCCCGCATGTTTCATTTGATAAAAACGACAGTGTTACCCCCTATGTTTTATTCGATACATTTCGACAGTGTTACCCCTTATGTTTTTTTTCATGACGACAGATAAAAAACGACAGTGTTACCCTTTACGTTTCATTTGATAAAAACGACAGTGTTACCCCTTATGTTTTTTTCCCATGATGACTGATGAAAAACAACAGTGTTACCCCTTATATTTTATTTGACAAGGACAATTTTATTTATTTTTTCAATTAAGTTTTTTTTTCATGACGACCAAAATTAAATAACAGTGGTACCCTTGTCGACGTTTTTGCGGGGATCCGAACCTGAGCAGTGAACAGTGTTACCCTTTATGTTTTTTTACATGACGACCAATAAAAAACAACAATGTTACCCCTTATGTTTTTTTCATGACAACCAATAAAAAACAACAGTGTTACCCCTTGTGTTTCTTTTCATGACGACCAATAAAAAACAACAGTGTTACCCCTTATGGTTTTTTTCATGACGACCAATAAAAAACGACAGTGTTACCCCTTATGTTTTTTTTCATTTAGACCAATAAAAAACAACAGTGTCACCCCTCATGTCTCATTTGATAAAAACGACAGTGTTACCCCCTATGTTTTATTCGATACATTTCGACAGTGTTACCCCTTATGGGTATTTCATGACGACAGATAAAGAACGACAGTGTTACCCTTTACGTATCTTTTGATAAAAACGACAGTGTTACCCCTTATGTTTTTTTCCCACGATGGCTGATGAAAAACAAAAGTATTACCCCTTATATTTTATTTGACAAGGACAAATATTTCTTTTTTTTAAATATGTTTTTTTTCATGGCGAACAATGAAATACGACAGTGTTACCCCCTATGTTTTTATTCATGACGACCAATAAAAAAAAAACAGTGTTACCCCTTATGTTTTTTTTCATGACGACCAATAAAAAACAACAGTGTTACCCCTTATGTTTTTATTCATGACGACCAACAAAAAAACAACAGTTTTACCCCTTATGTTTTTTTTCATGACGACAGATAAAAAACGACAGTGTTACCCTTTACGTTTCATTTGATAAAAACGACAGTGTTACCCCTTATGTTTTTTTCCCATGATGACTGATGAAAAACAACAGTGTCACCCCTTATATTTTATTTGACAAGGACAATTTTATTTATTTTTTCAAATATGTTTTTTTTTCATGACGACCAATAAAATACGACAGTGTTACCCCTTATGTTTTTATTCATGACGACCAATAAAAAACGACAGTGTTAGCCCTTATGTTTTTTTTCATGATGACCAATAAAAAACGACAGTGCTATCCCTTATGTTTTTTTTCATGACGACCAATAAAAAACAACAGTGTTACCCTTTACGTTTCATTTGATAAAAACAACAGTGTTACCCCTTATGTTTTTTTTCATGATGAACAATAAAAAACAACAGTGTTACCCCTTATGTTTTTTTCATGACAACCAATAAAAAACAACAGTGTTACCCCTTATGTTTTTTTTCATAACGACAAATAAAAAAACAACAGTGTTACCCCTTATGTTTTTATTCATGACGACCAATAAAAAACGACAGTGTTACCCCTTATGTTTTTTTTCATGGCGACCAATAAAATACAACAGTGTTACCCCTCATGTTTTTTTTCATGATGACCCATAAAAAACGACAGTGCTACCGCTTATGTTTTTTTTCATGACGACCAATAAAAAACAACAGTGCTACCGCTTATGTTTTTTTTCATGACGACAGATAAAAAACGACAGTGTTACCCCTTATGTTTTTTTTCATGACGACCAATAAAAAACAACAGTGCTACCGCTTATGTTTTTTTTCATGACGACAGATAAAAAACGACAGTGTTACCCCTTATGTTTTTTTTCATGACGACCAATAAAAAACAACAGTGTTACCCCTTATGTTTTTTTTCATGACGACCAATAAAAAACAACAGTGCTACCGCTTATGTTTTTTTTCATGACGACAGATAAAAAACGACAGTGTTACCCTTTACGTTTCATTTGATAAAAACGACAGTGTTACCCCTTATGTTTTTTTCCCATGATGACTGATGAAAAACAACAGTGTCACCCCTTATATTTTATTTGACAAGGACAATTTTATTTATTTTTTCAAATATGTTTTTTTTTCATGACGACCAATAAAATACGACAGTGTTACCCCTTATGTTTTTATTCATGACGACCAATAAAAAACGACAGTGTTACCCCTTATGTTTTTTTTCATGACCACCAATAAAAAACAACAGTGTTACCCCTTATGTTTTTTTTCATGACGACCAATAAAAAACAACAGTGTTACCCTTTACGTTTCATTTGATAAAAACAACAGTGTTACCCCTTATGTTTTTTTTCATGGCGACCAATAAAATACGACAGTGTTACCCCTTATGTTTTTTTTCATGGCGACCAATAAAATACGACAGTGTTACCCCTTATGTTTTTTTTCATGACGACCAATAAAAAACAACAGTGCTACCGCTTATGTTTTTTTTCATGACGACAGATAAAAAACGACAGTGTTACCCTTTACGTTTCATTTGATAAAAACGACAGTGTTACCCCTTATGTTTTTTTCCCATGATGACTGATGAAAAACAACAGTGTTACCCCTTATGTTTTTTTTCATGGCGACCAATAAAATACGACAGTGTTACCCCTTATGTTTTTTTTCATGACGACCAATAAAAAACAACAGTGTTACCCCTTATGTTTTTTTCATGACAACTAATAAAAAACAACAGTGTTACCCCTTATGTTTTTTTTCATAACGACAAATAAAAAAACAACAGTGTTACCCCTTATGTTTTTATTCATGACGACCAATAAAAAACGACAGTGTTACCCCTTATGTTTTTTTTCATGACGACAGATAAAAAACGACAGTGTTACCCTTTACGTTTCATTTGATAAAAACAACAGTGTTACCCCTTATGTTTTTTTCATGACAACAAATAAAAAACAACAGTGTTACTCCTTGTGTTTCTTTTCATGACGACCAATAAAAAACAACAGTGTTACCCCTTATGGTTTTTTTCATGACGACCAATAAAAAACGACGGTGTTCCCCCTTATGTTTTTTTTCATTTAGACCAATGAAAAACAACAGTGTCACCCCTCATGTCTCATTTGATAAAAACGACAGTGTTACCCCCTATGTTTTATTCGATACATTTCGACAGTGTTACCCCTTATGGGTTTTTCATGACGACAGATAAAGAACGACAGTGTTACCCTTTACGTATCTTTTGATAAAAACGACAGTGTTACCCCTTATGTTTTTTTCCCACGATGACTGATGAAAAACAACAGTATTACCCCTTATATTTTATTTGACAAGGACAAATATTTCTTTTTTTAAAATAAATTTTTTTTTCATGGCGAACAATAAAATACGACAGTGTTACCCCTTATGTTTTTATTCATGATGACCAACAAAAAAACAACAGTGTTACCCCTTATGTTTTTTTTCATGGCGACCAATAAAATACGACATACAAGACCTGCCACGTGGTCGTCCGGACACCACAGGGGGTGTTTACGGCTAGGGCAGGGGTCGTGCCACACCTCCCGGTGCCGTTCCTAATCGGGAGGGATTGCCCGATATTTCGCCGGCTTTGGGACCCGGCACTAGAGTCCCGGGGCAGGAGAGATGCGGTCGCCGCCGCGGCAGGAGAGGCAGCCGCCGCCGGCGCAGCGGGAGACGAGGCGGCGGGAGACGAGGCTGCCGGAGACGAGGCTGCCGGAGACGAGGCTGCCGGAGACGACGCTGCCGGAGACGACGCAGCCGACGCCCTGTCACGGCGAGATACCAGCCTGGGCGGGTCCCTCGGCTACCTGGGGCTTGGACAAAGGGTGGAGGAGTGTGGCATCCCGCCACGGAGACCTCGGCATGGACGGGCCCGGGGTACTGTAGAGGACTGGATATACCACCCCCACCCCACCAGCCGGCGACGGAGAGCAGCCCTTTTCGCTCCCCAATCAGGGTGATTGGGGGACACCTGGCCGAAAGCTGAGGAGCCATTTTAAAAGGAGGCACAGCACAGCACAGCACGGGCTCGGGAGCAGGAAGGAAGGGCTCGTGGCAGCGAGAGAGCCTAGAGGCCCACGGAGGCCCTAGAGACCGCGTCTCCTTCATTGTTTGTCTGATTTAAGTTGACTGTTAATAAATGCCTGCCATGGCTAAAACCCGAAGGCCAAGCGAGTTTTGTCCGTGGAACCCGGTCCAACCGAGGACCGGGTTACCACAGACCCCTTATGTTTTTTTTCATGATGACCAATAAAAAAAGACAGTGTTACCCCTTATGTTTTTTTTCATGATGACCAACAAAAAACAACAGTGTCACCCCTCATGTCTCATTTGATAAAAACGACAGTGTTACCCCCTATGTTTTATTCGCTACATTTCGACAGTGTTACCCCTTATGGATTTTTCATGACGACAGATAAAGTATGACAGTGTTACCCTTTACGTATCTTTTGATAAAAACAACAGTGTTACCCCTTATGTTTTTTTCCCATGATGACTGATGAAAAACAACAGTATTACCCCTTATATTTTATTTGACAAGGACAAATATTTCTTTTTTTTAAATATGTTTTTTTTCATGGCGAACAATAAAATACGACAATGTTACCCCTTATGTTTTTATTCATGACGACCAATAAAAAAACAAGTGTTACCCCTTATGTTTTTTTTCGTGACGACCAATAAAAAACAACAGTGTTAGCCCTTATGTTTTTATTCATGACGACCAATAAAAAAACAACAGTGTTGCCCCTTATGTTTTTTTTCATAACGACCAATAAAAAACGACAGTGTTACCCCTTATGTTTTTTTTCATGACGACAGATAAAAAACGACAGTGTTACCCTTTACGTTTCATTTGATAAAAACAACAGTGTTACCCGTTATGTTTTTTTTCATGACGACCAATAAAAAACAACAGTGTTACCCCTTATGTTTTTATTCATGACGACCAATAAAAAAAGACAGTGTTACCCCTTATGTTTTTTTTCATAACGACCAATAAAAAACAACAGTGTTACCCCTTATGTTTTTTTCATGACAACCAATAAAAAACAACAGTGTTACCCCTTATGTTTTTTTTCATGACGACCAATAAAAAACAACAGTGTTACCCCTCATGTTTTTTTCATGACGACCAATAAAAAAACAACAGTGTTACCCTTTACGTTTCATTTGATAAAAACAACAGTGTTACCCCTTATGTTTTTTTTCATGACGACCAATAAAAAACAACAGTGTTACCCCTCATGTTTTTTTCATGACGACCAATAAAAAAACAACAGTGTTACCCATTATGTTTTTTTTCATAACGACAAATAAAAAAACAACAGTGTTACCCCTTATGTTTTTATTCATGACGACCAATAAAAAACGACAGTGTTACCCCTTATGTTTTTTTTCATGATGACCAATAAAAAACGACAGTGTTACCCCTTATGTTTTTTTTCATGACGACCAATAAAAAACAACAGTGTTACCCCTTATGTTTTTTTTCATGACGACAGATAAAAAACGACAGTGTTACCCTTTACGTTTCATTTGATAAAAACAACAGTGTTACCCCTTATGTTTTTTTTCATGACGACCAATAAAAAACAACAGTGTTACCCCTCATGTTTTTTTCATGACGACCAATAAAAAAACAACAGTGTTACCCCTTATGTTTTTATTCATGACGACCAATAAAAAACGACAGTGTTACCCCTTATGTTTTTTTTCATGATGACCAATAAAAAACGACAGTGTTACCCCTTATGTTTTTTTTCATGACGACCAATAAAAAACAACAGTGTTACCCTTTACGTTTCATTTGATAAAAACAACAGTGTTACCCCTTATGTTTTTTTTCATGACGACCAATAAAAAACAACAGTCTTACCCCTTATGTTTTTTTCCCATGATGACTGATGAAAAACAACAGTATTACCCCTTATATTTTATTTGACAAGGACAAATATTTCTTTTTTTTTAAATATGTTTTTTTTCATGTCGAACAATAAAATACGACAATGTTACCCCTTATGTTTTCTTTCATGATGACCAATAAAAAACAACAGTGTTACCCCTTATGTTTTTTTTCATGACGACAGATAAAAAACGACAGTGTTACCCTTTACGTTTCATTTGATAAAAACAACAGTGTTACCCCTTATGTTTTTTTTCATGACGACCAATAAAAAACAACAGTGTTACCCCTTATGTTTTTTTTCATGACGACAAATAAAAAAACAACAGTGTTACCCCTTATGTTTTTATTCATGACGACCAATAAAAAACGACAGTGTTACCCCTTATGTTTTTTTTCATGATGACCAATAAAAAACGACAGTGTTACCCCTTATGTTTTTTTTCATGACGACCAATAAAAAACAACAGTGTTACCCTTTACGTTTCATTTGATAAAAACAACAGTGTTACCCCTTATGTTTTTTTTCATGACGACCAATAAAAAACAACAGTCTTACCCCTTATGTTTTTTTCCCATGATGACTGATGAAAAACAACAGTATTACCCCTTATATTTTATTTGACAAGGACAAATATTTCTTTTTTTTTAAATATGTTTTTTTTCATGTCGAACAATAAAATACGACAATGTTACCCCTTATGTTTTCTTTCATTTAGACCAATAAAAAACAACAGTGTCACCCCTCATGTCTCATTTGATAAAAACGACAGTGTTACCCCCTATGTTTTATTCGCTACATTTCGACAGTGTTACCCCTTATGGATTTTTCATGACGACAGATAAAGAACGACAGTGTTACCCTTTACGTATCTTTTGATGAAAACAACAGTGTTACCCCTTATGTTTTTTTCCCATGATGACTGATGAAAAACAACAGTATTACCCCTTATATTTTATTTGACAAGGACAAATATTTCTTTTTTTTTCAATATGTTTTTTTTCATGGCGAACAATAAAATACGACAATGTTACCCCTTATGTTTTTATTCATGACGACCAATAAAAAAACAACAGTGTTACCCCTTATGTTTTTTTTCATGACGACCAATAAAAAACAACAGTGTTACCCCTTATGTTTTTATTCATGACGACCAATAAAAAAACAACAGTGTTACCCCTTATGTTTTTTTCATGACAACCAATAAAAAACAACAGTGTTACCCCTTATGGTTTTTTTTAGAGCTGTCAAGCGATTAAAATATTTAATCGTAATTAATCGCAATAATGTCATAGTTAACTCACGATTAATCGCAAATTATTTTTCTATGCTAAATATCCCTTGATTTTTTTGCCCCATAATTCTTCTCATTTTAATTCTCTTATCAACATGGTGAAGTGCATCGGCTTGCCTTGTGCAAATGATTTTTTATTGATAGCAACATTGGCATATACTGATCAAAACAGGACGATACAAAAAAAGAGCCTATAGTGCAATTAAACGACTGCTTTGAACAAATGTCATTTGAACGTAGCAGTCAGGCTACTGCTTCTTTGTTTTGAGCCAAAGAAAAAAATAAATAATAATAATAATATTTTTTTATTTTTAAATAAAATAATTGCGTTAATCGCGCGATAATTTTTTTAACGCCGTTAAAATTGGTTTGCGTTAACGCCGTTAATAACGCGTTTAACTGACAGCTCTAGTTTTTTTTCATAACGACAAATAAAAAAACAACAGTGTTACCCCTTATGTTTTTATTCATGACGACCAATAAAAAACGACGGTGTTACCCCTTATGTTTTTTTTCATGATGACCAATAAAAAACGACAGTGTTACCCCTTATGTTTTTTTTCATGACGACAGATAAAAAACGACAGTGTTACCCTTTACGTTTCATTTGATAAAAACAACAGTGTTACCCCTTTTGTTTTTTTCATGACAACCAATAAAAAACAACAGTTTTACCCCTTGTGTTTCTTTTCATGACGACCAATAAAAAACAACAGTGTTACCCTTTACGGTTTTTTTCATGACGACCAATAAAAAACGACAGTGTTACCCCTTATGTTTTTTTTCATTTAGACCAATAAAAAACAACAGTGTCACCCCTCATGTCTCATTTGATAAAAACGACAGTGTTACCCCCTATGTTTTATTCTATACATTTCAACAGTGTTACCCCTTATGGGTTTTTCATGACGACAGATAAAGAACGACAGTGTTACCCTTTACGTATCTTTTGATAAAAACGACAGTGTTACCCCTTATGTTTTTTTCCCACGATGACTGATGAAAAACAACAGTATTACCCCTTATATTTTATTTGACAAGGACAAATATTTCTTTTTTTTAAATATGTTTTTTTTCATGGCGAACAATAAAAAACGACAGTGTTACCCCTTATGTTTTTTTCATGACGACTGATGAAAAACGACAGTTTTGCCCCTTATATTTTATTTGACAAAGACAACAGTGTTACCCCTTATGTTTTTCTTCATGACGACCAATAAATAACAACAGTGTTGCCCCTTGTGTTTCTTTTCATGACGACCAATCAAAAACGACAGTGTTACCCCTTATGTTTTTTTCCCATGATGACTGATGAAAAACAACAGTGTGACCCCTTATATTTTATTTGACAAGGACAATTTTATTTATTTGTTCAAATATGGTTTTTTTTCATGACGACCAATAAAATACGACAGTGTTACCCCTTATGTTTGTATTCATGACGACCAATAAAAAACGACAGTGTTACCCCTTATGTTTTTTTTCATGATGACCAATAAAAAACGACAGTGTTACCCCTTATGTTTTTTTTCATGACGACCATTAAAAAACAACAGTGCTACCGCTTATGTTTTTTTTCATGACGACAGATAAAAAACGACAGTGTTACCCCTTATGTTTTTTTCCCATTATGACTGATGAAAAACAACAGTGTTACCGCTTATGTTTTTTTTTCATGACGACAGATAAAAAACGACAGTGTTACCCTTTACGTTTCATTTGATAAAAACGACAGTGTTACCCCTTATGTTTTTTTCCCATGATGACTGATGAAAAACAACAGTGTTACCCCTTATATTTTATTTGACAAGGACAATTTTATTTATTTTTTCAAATGTTTTTTTTTCATGACGACCAATAAAATACGACAGTGTTACCCCTTATGTTTTTATTCATGACGACCAATAAAAAATGACAGTGTTACCCCTTATGTTTTTTTCATGACGACTGATGAAAAACGACAGTTTTGCCCCTTATATTTTATTTGACAAAGACAACGGTGTTACCCCTTATGTTTTTCTTCATGACGACCAATAAATAACAACAGTGTTGCCCCTTGTGTTTCTTTTCATGACGACCAATCAAAAACAACAGTGTTACCCCTTATGTTTTTTTTCATGACGACCAAAGAAAAATGACAGGGTCACCCCTCATGTTTCATTTGATAAAAACGACAGTGTTACCCCTTATGTTTTTTTCATGACGACCGATAAAAAACGACAGTGTTACCCCTTATGTTTCATTTGATTAAAACGACAGTGTTACCCCTTGTGTTTCATTTGATTAAAACGACAGTGTTACCCCTTGTGTTTTTTTTCATGACGACCAAAGAAAAACAACAGTGTTACCCCTTATGTTTTTTTTCATGACGACCAATAAAAAACAACAGTGTCATAGATCGCTAACTAACAGAGAGTTGTAAGCACTCTCCACCCTTTTCAGTGGAGGAATTGGACTCCCCAAGCAATGTTATACTTAAAAGTAGCAAGTAAGTTCCATATTAATTTAGTCTTTCGGCCTGTAGCATCTAAACAAAATGAAGCAACTGTCCCATATTTCTAACTGCATTTAAAGTTTTAAGACATTGAGACTCACAAAAAATGGACGCTATAGGACAGTGATCATGATTTGTCTCAATATCAGAATAACAACAATGGGTCAGATAGCAATGGCTGGTGGAATGGCCATGAAGTAGGTCTGTATATGCAGTGTAAGCTGCATATACCCTGCAAGTAGTAACCCTGCAAGTCAGGATGTAGGCTATGAATCTGAGTGAAAAGCAGGTAAATAGGTAGTGGCCATCCCCAAAATGCATCAGAATACAGGAAATCAAATCTATTAAATTCCAAAAAAATTATGGAGCGGGGGGGGGGAGAACAATTTGAATTGCGTTTAAATATGCTACAGTGGTCATTTGTTTAGCCAATTCATGTTAAACAATGAGGGTTTTGATTGACCCGACCCGGCCTGCCGGGTCGGGCCTTTGATCGAGCGTTTGTGTTTTTTTTGTTTTTGTTGTCATTGCTTTATTGGCCTAATTTGAGGAGAAATCTATGCCATAAACAGACATTTTATAGGCCTTCATTGCACGGGTCTTCTCAATGCCGTGGAACGCTCCGTTCACTTGCATGGGTAGTAGTCCGGTAACTTGTCAACCCCAGCGTCTTCGGTTGCTAAGCGACGTCAACGTCTTATAGCGGACTATTTCACTGCTGATCAACACTACGAAGTTTTTTTCCAAATAAGATTTGAAAAGCATTGGAAGTTTATTTACAACACTATTTACATGATTTCGGAGTGGTTACACTTTGACATTTTAATACAGTACAGAGAAAGGCGACGAAGAATAAGAAGGGGGCGTTCCAGTCTGCGTAAACGGGAACCCCCACCACACAAGAACGCCCATTTGCGTCTGCAGTGGGATGATTATTTATTTTTTTGGGCTGGCCTCGACCTAATAAATCAGACTTATCACGCAGAATGTTTGCATTGAGGACCACTGCAGAGATTTCAGCAAGTAACAAAATCTTTGAGGTGCAAGAAGTGCCGAAAACTGAGTTGGCCGAGGTATGCATTTGTTAGATTTCAAGTATGTAAACCACTGTTTTGACATAATCTGTCATTGCTTTGTCAAGTTGCAACCCCCTGTAGTTCAAGGACGCTTTTGAACTTGCTCAACATAATCCAGCCAGACCTTCATGCGAAAGTCGAGTCAAATTCGGTTTGCGGATTGCTCCAACATTTACTTACTTTATTGTGTAAGAGCATTTGAGTGGACATGTTGAACTATTACTATTAATCCCGGCAATAACAAAGTCATAACAACATGTTTGAATTTACCAATACTGTCCACTGTCAGGCTCAAACCCAGAACAATATCTCGCGGCCAACACATGTGTTTCCGTTAATGATTTGCCGCTGGACGCCCTTTACCACTGAACCCCTCCGGTAGAGTCACCCACCCCCTCAACCCAGCTCACCCCAACCATGTGGTCACTCCCTGTGGGCACATCCCCCCCTGGACGTTTATCCCTGGACCTCCTTTCCTCGGCTCACCTCTGCCTGGCCCGCAAAAGCATATTTACATTTCTTAATCTATGACAGAGTGCCTGGGGAGCGCGCCGGCGGAGCCTCTCTCATTTGTTTTCCCCGGCAGTGGCCCTGCCTCCGCGAGAGATAGCCCGGCCCTCAGTTATTCATGGGTCCTGTCGGGCTGTGACTGCTGACCACCGCACGGCTACGGGGTGGTCAGCAGCCATATCCATCCTGGCCCCGGTTTCCGGCGCACAGCCGAGGAATACCAAGCTTCCCTTAGAAGAAGAAGAAGAAGAAGAAGAGGAAGAGGAAGAAGAGTGTGAGTGGGCTGCCCTGCTTTGTGTAGCTCCTGCTCTGGACCAAATGTATCGGGTACTATTCAGTTATTGAGCGTTGTAGGACACTTTTATCCACTTTCAACTTTAACTGGATGGAGATATGATAGGTTGTTAAGGAGCAGGTGAGGGTTGGGCATCTCTGGTCTAGCGGGAGGCCACGGACAAAAGGGGGATGGGACCCAGAAGAGTGGGTCCTCATCGCCACCACACTCTCCTGCTGTGGGTGTTTACTGTTGGTGGTCAAATTGAGCATTCTGACATCAAGGCAGGGCTACTCCTATTCATCTTGGTGGGGTTGATGGGGTTTCTGTTTGTGAGAAGTGGGGGGCTGGTAGCTGGGTTCTTGGTGATGGAGCATACAGGAGATGGCATTTGCTGTTCTGTTCAATAGCAACGCCCCCGTGCTGCTCGCTAGGACCCAGAACCCCACTGTCATCAGGACCACAGCCCCGATGTAAGCAGTGTCCGATCGGGCTGTGGTGTGTGTGTGTGTGTGTGTGTGTGTGTGTGTGTGTGTGTGTGTGTGTGTGTGTGTGTGTGTGTGTGTGTGTGCGTGCACATAGTGCTCCTCTATCTCCAGGCAGTGTAATGACACCTCCCCGTGAGAGACTTGAAATGTGATGTTTTCTTTTATCAATCTCCCGATCCGGGAGATGGTTGCTGTGGGAGTTTTTTTTTCCTTCCCCAGAATGCATTGCTTGTGTTGCACACACACTCCGTGTGCAGTTATCTAATGGAGACAGATTGGACGCGGCCACTTGGATGTAAGAGTGCACTTGAGTCTGTGTGTGTGTGTGTGTGTAGGCACACACCTGCTGCAAGAGTGTGTGTGTGTGTGTGTGTGTATGTGTGTGTGTGTGTGTGTGTGTGTGTGTGTGTGTGTGTGTGTGTGTGTGTGTGTGTGTGTGTGTGTGTGTGTTTTGTGTGTTTGTGTGTGATTGTTTGTATGTGTGTGTGTGTTTTCCCTACTATCACAGTGTGATGTTCTTTCTGCCGATGACAAAGTTCGGCTCAGGTGTATGTTTGACTACTATGTTTGTGTCATTCTATCTGTATAGCTCTCTGTCTGGTGTGTGTGTGTGTGTGTGTGTGTGTGTGTGTGTGTGTGTGTGTGTGTGTGTGTGTGTGTGTGTGTGTGTGTGTGTGTGTGTGTGTGTGTGTGTGTGTGTGTGTGTGTGTGTGTGTGTGTGCGTGCGTGTGTGTGCGGTTGTGTGTCTGTATGAAAAAGGATCAGTAACCCCATAGGACCAACGTTAAACACACACTCTCAGCCTCCTACTCATCTGTATGGACTAGAAACCTCCACCTCCAATTCCAACTCCACCAGTCATCCAGAGACGGCGGGGGCCTTCCTACTCAACATTACAAGCCTTATTCGGTCAGCATACTTCAAAAGAAGGTGAATTATTTCTATCTTTGAACTCAATGCGGAGTCTGTTTGGTAATTGAACATTCCATTCGTTAAGACCAGCGGGGGCGGCGTGGCAACAGGGAAATAAGATCAAAATGTGTCACCCCCGCCTTGCTGTTCTGACTCATCAAACACAATGCTCGCACTGACGTCCTCTGCAGAGAATTCAACACGTTACACAACCTTGGAGGTGAAAGGTTTGTTGGATTCCTCCGCAATCACGTCATTACACGGCAAACTTATTTTTTGGCATGAAGTATGCTGATCGCTTTACACTGCTCAACTCACAGTTAACCCGCCTCATTTACCAACCTTTTAGACTCTTTTATGATGCTATGTATTATTTGGTTGAATGATTTATTACATTCAAGGAATGCCATTTGCTTCTTATATTTATCTTTTCCCCTACAGGGCTTACGTTGAATCAGAATATTAATATTTTTGCTTACCAAAACACCCATTTTATATAATTATTTGTCCATATGTAACTAGATTAAATATATATCATGTTCTTGTAATGTGGTGGCTCTCTCTTTAAAAAAGAGTGTGACACATCAGAGCTCTAGCCTCGGACCTCCTGCATCATCCAACAGGTGTTGTTCTCCTTGTACCTCAGTCCTTCAAACTTCCATCTCTGATGGTTTTGGTTTTGTTGACAGCAATGTCAAAAGTATTATTTCCATTATTACAACAAACTTAGCTGAAAACAATCTTCTTGTTACCCCTATTGTGCTATTCTGCTATTTAAAATGTTTCTAATTACGTCTTTCTCTCATTGTTTTTTGGCTTTTTTGTTGTTAAATAAAGACAAAGAAGAAATCATCTTGAGCTGATCCAGAAAGATGTTCTCTGAGATGACCAAGCGTCCATACACACACACACGCACGCACACACACACACATACAGACTCATGCACACACACACACGCACACACACACACACACACACACACACACACACACACACACATACAGACTCATACACACACACACACGCACACACACACACACACACACACACACACACACACACACACACACACACACACACACACACACACACACACACACACACACACACACACACACACACATGCACGTGAGTGACTCTCATTCCCAATGCAGTGCAGGCCAGTGTCAACGGCTTTGCCAGGGACATTTGGTGGTGGTGGTGTAGATGGAGGTGGAATAGTGGTATTGGTGGTGGTGGAGGTGGTGGAGGAGAAAGTGACCAGGCTCCCATGAGTATCTGGTCTGCCTGGATCTCCTCAGTACCCGCTAATTATTCTTCACACCTAATCTGAGAAAAAGAGAAGGGCGGTGAGACAGCGAGAGAGAGAGAGAGAGAGAGAGAGAGAGAGAGAGAGGAGAGAGAGAGAGAGAGAGAGAGAGAGAGAGAGAGAGAGAGAGAGAGAGAGAGAGAGAGAGAGAGAGAGAGAGAGAGAGAGAGAGAGAGAGAGAGAGAGAGAGAGAGAGAGAGAGGGAGAGGGGAAAAGGAGAGAGGAGTGTGGTCGGTGACCAATGGGCCTGGTGCTTTCTTTTACAAGAACAATGGATCACATGTAGTTGCCACCTGTCCCGGGTTGTCCCTTCTGTTCTCCTCTTAGCGCTGGGCCCCTGCGACAGGACGACTGTGTTTGTACAGTGCGCCGACCGCCAGCTTGCTGTTGGCGGGGACACCTTTTCGCTGGGGTGGATGAGACAACAACAGATTGGGACGACCACTTGGCAGAACAATATCTACATATTTACTTTGTTTTCCCCCCCGATTAGGCTTTTTTTTTTTTTTCCACAGATATCCTTTAATGCCGTTTCTCCAAATACAATCAGTGAGTAATTC
>NC_082394.1:9842576-9847576 GCF_031168955.1 Gadus macrocephalus
AAGCAGTGTCCGATCGGGCTGTGGTGTGTGTGTGTGTGTGTGTGTGTGTGTGTGTGTGTGTGTGTGTGTGTGTGTGTGTGTGTGTGTGTGTGTGTGTGCGTGCACATAGTGCTCCTCTATCTCCAGGCAGTGTAATGACACCTCCCCGTGAGAGACTTGAAATGTGATGTTTTCTTTTATCAATCTCCCGATCCGGGAGATGGTTGCTGTGGGAGTTTTTTTTTCCTTCCCCAGAATGCATTGCTTGTGTTGCACACACACTCCGTGTGCAGTTATCTAATGGAGACAGATTGGACGCGGCCACTTGGATGTAAGAGTGCACTTGAGTCTGTGTGTGTGTGTGTGTGTAGGCACACACCTGCTGCAAGAGTGTGTGTGTGTGTGTGTGTGTGTGTGTGTGTGTGTGTGTGTGTGTGTGTGTTTTGTGTGTTTGTGTGTGATTGTTTGTATGTGTGTGTGTGTTTTCCCTACTATCACAGTGTGATGTTCTTTCTGCCGATGACAAAGTTCGGCTCAGGTGTATGTTTGACTACTATGTTTGTGTCATTCTATCTGTATAGCTCTCTGTCTGGTGTGTGTGTGTGTGTGTGTGTGTGTGTGTGTGTGTGTGTGTGTGTGTGTGTGTGTGTGTGTGTGTGTGTGTGTGTGTGTGTGTGTGTGTGTGTGTGTGTGTGTGTGTGTGTGTGTGTGTGTGTGTGTGTGTGTGCGTGCGTGTGTGTGCGGTTGTGTGTCTGTATGAAAAAGGATCAGTAACCCCATAGGACCAACGTTAAACACACACTCTCAGCCTCCTACTCATCTGTATGGACTAGAAACCTCCACCTCCAATTCCAACTCCACCAGTCATCCAGAGACGGCGGGGGCCTTCCTACTCAACATTACAAGCCTTATTCGGTCAGCATACTTCAAAAGAAGGTGAATTATTTCTATCTTTGAACTCAATGCGGAGTCTGTTTGGTAATTGAACATTCCATTCGTTAAGACCAGCGGGGGCGGCGTGGCAACAGGGAAATAAGATCAAAATGTGTCACCCCCGCCTTGCTGTTCTGACTCATCAAACACAATGCTCGCACTGACGTCCTCTGCAGAGAATTCAACACGTTACACAACCTTGGAGGTGAAAGGTTTGTTGGATTCCTCCGCAATCACGTCATTACACGGCAAACTTATTTTTTGGCATGAAGTATGCTGATCGCTTTACACTGCTCAACTCACAGTTAACCCGCCTCATTTACCAACCTTTTAGACTCTTTTATGATGCTATGTATTATTTGGTTGAATGATTTATTACATTCAAGGAATGCCATTTGCTTCTTATATTTATCTTTTCCCCTACAGGGCTTACGTTGAATCAGAATATTAATATTTTTGCTTACCAAAACACCCATTTTATATAATTATTTGTCCATATGTAACTAGATTAAATATATATCATGTTCTTGTAATGTGGTGGCTCTCTCTTTAAAAAAGAGTGTGACACATCAGAGCTCTAGCCTCGGACCTCCTGCATCATCCAACAGGTGTTGTTCTCCTTGTACCTCAGTCCTTCAAACTTCCATCTCTGATGGTTTTGGTTTTGTTGACAGCAATGTCAAAAGTATTATTTCCATTATTACAACAAACTTAGCTGAAAACAATCTTCTTGTTACCCCTATTGTGCTATTCTGCTATTTAAAATGTTTCTAATTACGTCTTTCTCTCATTGTTTTTTTGGCTTTTTTGTTGTTAAATAAAGACAAAGAAGAAATCATCTTGAGCTGATCCAGAAAGATGTTCTCTGAGATGACCAAGCGTCCATACACACACACACGCACGCACACACACACACATACAGACTCATGCACACACACACACGCACACACACACACACACACACACACACACACACACACACACACACACATACAGACTCATACACACACACACACGCACACACACACACACACACACACACACACACACACACACACACACACACACACACACACACACACACACACACACACACACACACACACACACACACACACACACATGCACGTGAGTGACTCTCATTCCCAATGCAGTGCAGGCCAGTGTCAACGGCTTTGCCAGGGACATTTGGTGGTGGTGGTGTAGATGGAGGTGGAATAGTGGTATTGGTGGTGGTGGAGGTGGTGGAGGAGAAAGTGACCAGGCTCCCATGAGTATCTGGTCTGCCTGGATCTCCTCAGTACCCGCTAATTATTCTTCACACCTAATCTGAGAAAAAGAGAAGGCGGTGAGACAGCGAGAGAGAGAGAGAGAGAGAGAGAGAGAGAGAGAGAGAGAGAGAGAGAGAGAGAGAGAGGGGAAAAGGAGAGAGGAGTGTGGTCGGTGACCAATGGGCCTGGTGCTTTCTTTTACAAGAACAATGGATCACATGTAGTTGCCACCTGTCCCGGGTTGTCCCTTCTGTTCTCCTCTTAGCGCTGGGCCCCTGCGACAGGACGACTGTGTTTGTACAGTGCGCCGACCGCCAGCTTGCTGTTGGCGGGGACACCTTTCGCTGGGGTGGATGAGACAACAACAGATTGGACGACCACTTGGCAGAACAATATCTACATATTTACTTTGTTTTCCCCCCCGATTAGGCTTTTTTTTTTTTTTCCACAGATATCCTTTAATGCCGTTTCTCCAAATACAATCAGTGAGTAATTCCTGAAGGCTCCAGTCGAAAATGTGGATACTAGTAAAAAAAAAAAACGATTCAGTCTAGTTATTTAATAATTGCAATAAAAGTTTGGGAATAATTGGATGGTTGTGGATGTTATTGTGCGCCATCATCATCAACGCTCCAGTCAGATATTCAGAGCCTGCTACATTAAGCACAGAGGCAGATTTCCAGAAGTTGTATTTGTTGATATATCCTGGCTTGTATTTCGGGGGGGACTTTAAATCTTTTTTCCAATGGCGTTTGTTTACTCGACTGTCTTGTGCGCCTGTTTAAATATCCTCCCCATCTATCTCTGGACAGGAAGAACGGAGGCCTCCTTAAGCAACGCAACCTGTCTCGGAGTGCGATCAAGGGAAATGTCTCGTGTGTCTGTTTGAATGTCAGGCAGCTTAAACACCGGGCCTCCATTCCTTGTAGCACACAGTCATTAGTGTGTTGTCCTTGCTGTCAATAGGAAGAGCAGCCTTGAGTCATCGCTGTTCCTTCTCAGGTCCCCCCCCGTCAGTGATGATGTTGCCGATAACGCACGACACGTTCACCGGGATAAATGGTGGCTGTGGTGAGTACCTCTTTAGATATTACAGGCTCCATATCTGCCGTATCTGCTTGCAATGTATTTATTCATTAATGTCATCTGCGTATCTGTGTGCGCTTGTCGGTGCACCTTCTGGTCTGGCATGCGCTGTTCAACCTTGAATTACATCATCAAACACCGGGGAGCCTCACTCTCCGTCCCAGCGGCATATGGACAGATGCGTAGGATTCCACCTCTTCGGTCTTCTCCCCCCCCCCCCCCCCCCCCCCCCCGCACCCCCTGCCCTCCAGCCCCCCCCTCCACCCAGCATTAACCTGCCTCCTCCTCAGCTCTCGAGGAGGGGCTCAAAGTGCAGCTGTAATTACAATCAAACATGAAACACGTACCCACCCCCCTTCCCTTCTGTCTCTCCCACACAAACACACACACAAACACACACACACACACACACACACACACACACACACACACAGGCATGCTGATCCGGCCCCGCTAGAGCAAAGCCACGAGGGTATCTCTATTTATTTGTGGACCGCGCTGCCGTCATTGACCCCACCTCCCCGACACAGCGGACCAGCTTATAGGCTCATTTATACCCACCCCGGCACGCCACCTGATTGGTCCTCGTCGGGGAGGCTGCAGGGATGCTCAGGGACGGTTTAAGGGGGGGGGGGGCGGGCGGGGGGAAGGTGGGGATCAGGGGCGGGGCAGTGGAAGATTGGCGGCGGCTTGTGTGCGTGTGTGTGTGTGTGTCTGGATGGCTTGTCTATTAATTAAACGGGCGCTGCCTCCCTCATGTGTGTGCGTTAGCGGGGTGCGCGTGCTGCAGCAGCGTCCCAGTGCCAGCCAGGCTGCCGGCTGCTCTGCCTGCACGCGGACAGCTGACGCGGTCGCGGCACTGCGCCGGGTGCGGCCCACATGGTACTGGCAGGGCTCCTGAACCCAGACACTGCTCTCGCCTGTTTCAGGGGGTTATGTTGTCTGTCAGGGCTTTTTGCTGGGATTTATTCTCCCCGCAAAAGGACTTTGGAAATTGTTTTTGTGAGATGGATTTTTGGTGTTTTTGAATGACTTGACAAATTGATAGTTAATTAATAGACTAATGGTTTTCTCCCGCCGGCTCGGAGAGAAATGAAAAATGACATTTCTGAAATTCTATTTAGGCTAGATGGTGTGCTCTTTTGTCTGCCCGTTCTGCCAACTGGTGTTGATTTTAAGCCTTTGTTGTGTGTGTGTGTGTGTGTGTGTGTGTGTGTGTGTGTGTGTGTGTGTGTGTGTGTGTGTGTGTGCGGTGCATGTGTGTGCACGCGGGTGTGCGTGTGCGTGCATGTGTTTGAGAGTGCATGCTCTGGTCTAGTGTGCCTCAGCTGACTACTGAAATAACAGACAGAGACAGAGAGTGCTACAATACATCTTCCCTCTAAAAGCTATCCGAGTTCTCCAAGACTTTTTCTAAAGCGGAGAACTCTACTTTCATCCGGGTAGAGTACTGAATACAAGAATATGAATGCTTTAAAAACAGCCTCACCACCACCATCAGAAAAGGGTTAAAAAGAAACAACACAAACAATCTGAATCACACATCCTCCGCCTGCTCAGGTGGAGCGACTCCTCCACCTGCACACCCTGTGACCGTCTGATGCACAGCTGGATGAGAAAGTAGCGGGAAGAAGCACACACGGGACATAAATCCAATCTCACTCACAGCCCATTCCTCCAGCTGGCACTCTAGCCCAAACAGCACCTTGTATTTTCCTTTTTCTCCCCCTC